>NW_018108726.1:0-6599 GCF_000183805.2 Loa loa | reverse complement strand
AGTCTGATCGCATTCTTTACTCCTCGGTACTATTAATAAAAAATGTTGTATTTTAGTTTTGACAGCAGTATGTTTTGAACAGCGTAGCAGATGTTTGATTCATTGTTGAATCATTTATTCTTTGATAACAGGATTTTTAATTATTTGACAAGGAAAACTGTAATTACTATTACAACAATCAAAATATACAATGGAAATTCATCAGTTATGTTTCATTAATGCTTGATGAATAGTTCAGAATGGAGTCTTTCGTACTGCCATTACCACAGAATAACTGCAATAATAATTCATAAATGCTTTGAAAACTAATTTACTTCAGTTAAACTTTTAAACTTCATACAGCAAATTATAGCACTTCAGTTGAAATGATACTAGGAATGAAAGCAGTCTAACTGTGCATTTAATATTTCTCAGCGGTAGGTTTCTTTCATAAGGTCTGAATTTTGAATTACAGATTATTATCTTACTAGGCGATTTGCTTTTGCATCATTTCAGGTACGTAATTTTATTAGATAGGGAAGAAAAGACATACCTCATTTTTATTCATATCGCTGTTGGATGATTGTAAAATTTCGGAATCCATCGGACACAACCGATATCTTCCTTGCCCGTCGTACTGCAGAAGATGAGTGTGAAATCGCCTAAAATTGTTTGAAGTGGTTCATGAGTTTTAAAATAGAATTTTTCTGACAGAAATACTTTAGCCTTCTTTTTAAAATAACAATCCTTTCGTTTCACATGTTTGTTTTAGTTACACAAGTGTAAACTATGAGCTGATGGGAAATTGATGTGGCATATTGAGTTTGAATTAAGTCGAAATTTCTGCAGTGAATTTAAAAATTCCCAATTACCAGTATTATTTTACCAAAGACTTGGACGATGTGATACAGAGAGAAGTGTAAAGCCGGCATCTTTCATTGCTTGATAAATCAGTGCTTCGACATCTATCGATATTGCACTAGTACATTCATCCAGTAAGGCATACTTTGGTTGATGATAAAAAATCCTTGCTAGGCCTAATCGTTGCTTTTCACCACCTGATAGAACACCAATCCATTCACGTTTGCTTTCGAAACCTACAATCTCATTCCATTCTAGGTATTTTATAATTTTTATCTTTTTATAATTTATTTTTTATAATTTTTTTTTATTTTTATAATTATTTTATAAATTTTATAATTTTTGAATTTCCCCTAAGAACTTAATTTCATACTCTTTTAATCATTTGCTATTAAACTTTTTTTCTTTTATTTTTGACAAATGCTGGTATTAGCAAAATATTCGAATCACAAACCTCCTTCACGCTCCACAATATCACTCAAATGTACCGTTTTTAAAATTTCCATCAAACCAGTATCTGTGATACCTTTCCTTCGCATATCCGTCACAGTATCCGGATAAATGATCTGTTTGAATTTCTTCGTTATTTACATATTATAAGTGTATGTAAAAGCGGTAGTATATTGGTAATGGAGTATAATAGTAGTAAGGATTGAGTAAAAGGTAATAAAGAATAAATGGCGTAAGAAATACTGAAAATCAGTTTTTTATAATCTCTGTTATTAGTTGTGTAGGATGAAAAAGGACAAGATCAAGGATTAAAATATAGAATGATGGATGAATCAAATTAATTAAAATGAAATTTTAATCGTGTTTTTACATTTGTAATAAGCTAGGAGGAAATCATGAAATACTACGTAAGTAATATTTTTTGCAATAATTAACTTATCCTCTGCCATCTTTCCAAATTTTTTTCATGATTGAAATAAATGAAAGACGAAGAGATTTAAAATGAATAAATGATAACTTACTTCATGTATTCTTGTATGGCAGATAACTTCCGAACTGTCCGGATAATAGCCACGTTTACCTGACACTGCCAGGGGATAAATATTACTTACTAACCTGATCTCTTAGATTTCCGAAAGTCATATACGGTCGTTGCGGTAAATAATACATTTCTGCTTTTGGCGGTAATTCCAATCGTCCACGATATACTGGCCATAAACCACCAAGGATTCGAAACAGTGAACTTTTACCACAACCATTTGGACCAGTAATGAATAAATGCATGCCAGCATGAATCTGTTAGTTGTGTAAGATATTTGGAGAAAAATTAAATTTATAATTTTACAGGAATTCTCAAATTTATAAGGATATAGCTAAAAAATCTGATATTTTAACTTCCTCCTCTTTCTCTTCTCTTTCTCGCTTGCTCATTTCAGCAACAATATCAATTTATAGTTTAACCGTGAAATAAGATGAAATTGCATATTTTAACCGTCTTGGAATTCCAGTTAGGAAACCTACTTGAATGAAATTCTTTTTTACCACTTTTTATAAACTTATTATCACCCTTCCGAAAAAATTCAAATACATATTAGCCTAGCAAACTGACTACTTTATATTCTAAAGTAAATAGCAAAAAGAATTGAAAAAACAAAGAGCCAAATATGAATGCTTCAAATCCTATCCCCCTTCTGCAACTAAAGGAGCGAAATTTTTAAATGATTTGTTTAAGTCACAAAAACGACCTAAGGATTAAGTTTAAATGTACTCCGCAAACCTCAATACTGAAATTGTTGACAATGATATGACCAGCTGGAGTAACAATCGGCACATCACATAATCTAACAATGCCATTTGTTTGAAGAATTTGACCTGTAAATTTTTCGAAATGCATTATTACAGAATCAATAAACAATTCAGCAGTTGGAAATAAATTTTTACAATATTGTTCTTTTTTGTCAAATTTTCGATAAAATTTCAAACAACAATTTTAGTTCCGTAAATTTTACTTGGACTATTATGTATCCATGAAAGTAATTACCATGTATTTCATGAGTATCAAATTGTACCATATCATTCTCGCTCATGTTTTCCAGACTTTTTTCCCGGATAAATTTTTGTTGTTTTACGTCTTCAAAAACTTCGAACATATGATAAACACGTGATGCATATCCAGCCAATTCGATCACCTAAAAAGTATAATGTATTTTAAAATAAATAATGGACAAAATGCATCTGAAAGTTGTAAAAAAAAAAAAAGTAATTGTAAAAGTATTTCTCATATATGTTTTCAAATGTAACATTTCTTCAATGTTTAAACAAATCCATAAAAAATCTTCAGAATTGGCAAAATGACTATTTGTGATATTTCTGCATAATAAAATAGCAATATTTTGAAATCATAAAAACCTCTTTATGGGAAATCATTAATTTTTCAGCAGCACCTGCTACAACACCCATCAAATTTTTTGCAGTCATAAAATTAGCTGTTCGATCGCCCACTTTTATTTTTGCTGAAATCTAGAAGATAAATGTAGAATGATTATCAGAATAATATCATAGTTGGACCACTGTATAAAGTGTAGCTAAAATTATCTTACATCAAAACTAATGTTGTAATATTTCCTTTAAAACAATTTTAAAGTGTTACTATTTTTTTTTTTTTTTTAAGTGCACATAATAATTGATAGAACTTACATGATGCTTTGGTAGATTTTGTGGTGAATAACGGAGGAGCAATCATAATCATACCCGTAGCTGTCCATAAATATTTCAATAAATATTGTTCTACCATGATATACGGTATTTTCTTCCGGCAGATTAAGTATGCATGATGTTGAATGTTATTAAATGCTTTTAGCAGGCAAATTTTTTCAGTCTGAAAAATTTCGACCATTTTATCGTTTTTTTGCATTGGCATCTTATTAAGCTTATATTCTGCTAATGAGTAATTAGTGAATTTTAAAGATAAATTAGTTTAAAATATAAAAATTTAATGTGTAAAAGCTAATAATTCAGCATTCCGAATAATTGAAATAAAACTCATTTTGAAGCAAGAACAAGTTAATTTGCATGAATTAATTGATTAACAATAAATATTCAATTATAAGATATTTTCTTCCTGACCTCATGCCCTCTGTAAAGTGCAACTTCTTCAGAATTCGAAATGAGACGTGAATGTAAAAAGCGTAAAGCACCTTTCTTTTTTGATTCTTCCGAAAATAATTCGCTAAAGCTGTAATAAAGGAAAAAAAAATGACAATAAAATAGTACGGTAATTGATAAGCTAACAATGATCAAAGATTGTTTTTTTTTTTGGAATAAACTTTGTATAAAGATGAGGACAAAAAAAAAAAAGAAAAAAAAAGGTCGATTAAAGTCCTCACTTAGGCGATATGAACCGCAATAGTCCAGCAGTACTCATCAAAATACCAGGCCCCATGATAATCAAAAGGAATATACCTGAACCTAACTTTGCTTTCCATGATTTATATACCAGTGTCGATCTGAAATTAATACAATTCAAAACTATTGCATGGACTAACAATGGTGAGCTTTTCCAGGATCTAGTTGATGATAGTTTAAAGATTTTGGATATTGGTTGAAAGTGAATGGAAATTTGAAATTTGGAAATTCCAAATATTATATGAGAGGAGGATTAAAAAAAAAAAAGTACCCTACGAAGATGATGTCAAAAAGTGGCTTAAGGATTAATGAAAACAGGCGTGAAGTTGTTTGACAAAATGCCATAACATCATCTGTCAAACATTGATCAACATTTTTTAGTCGTTCATCCAAATTATTTACACGATAATATGTACAATCCTGAAAATATTTTGTACTTCTCAAAAAAAGAAGAAAAAAAACATAAATCAACTTTATCAAGAGAAGGAATTCGTTCAGAAGCATTTAAATTTGAAATTTAAAAATTAGGAGTTTGGATTTGAAATTATTTTGTTTAGACATTTTACAATGTTTATTAATACAAAAACAATAAGGCTTTTCAAACAAATAATTTGAATGGTTTTTTTCTTTTTCTAAATAAAAATGTTTGAATTAAAGCAAACCGATAAATATTTATTGTAAGCGTATTGAGTAAGACGAGCACGAAATGCTATGGCAACATAACCTTCCATGAACCTGGAATGAATGATTTCAAAATTCACCGACCCAAATTTTTTTTTTAAAATTCATAAAAGAAAATTCAAGAATGCATATAACGTTTCAAATTTTAATTTCATCATTAAATGGAAAGAAAATGACAATTTCTACAGGTAATTTACAAGTTAAAATCATAGTTAAATTATATGAATTGCTTGCATTTTTTTTTTTCATCCCTTTAAACAATGACTTTGATATTTACCAAAAAAAAAAGACTTTTAAAAAAATCAAAAGGAAATCTGCTGTTAAATCAAATTAGAAATTTAAAAAGATTTTGAAAACGATAAATGTTGCTATTGGATTTAATAATTCAATTCATAACTATTGATCAAGTGGATATTTGTGGTATGTTTTGGTCATGTGAAGAAATGAATTAACTAAAAGTTAAAATCATCCGATCCGATATTGTTGCAAAGATTGCAATTATGATGAAAAAATTGAAATAAAATTTCAATAAATTTTGGCAATCAATGATCAGATTTTGCAAAATAAAAAACAAAAATTATGACATACTTGATCATACTATTAACAAATGTAGCAGGTATTGCTACCAAGAACCATTTGATAAGATATCGAATAAATGCAGCAGATTGTATTTCAACAATTGTTCGAATTAAATGACCTTCTAGAGATGCTACATAAATGGACAACAATGTTCTTGACAGCAATACAACGGAGTACAGTGCTGAATTTTATAAAAAAATAAATTTTCTTCTTGTTGAATTTTTTATTTTTGACCAATTAGTCGGTGATAGTAAAATTTAGAAATCATTTGTTGACAGAAGTCATTTCATTCTGGTAAATTAGGGATTTTTGAATTAATTAAAATGTAGTATTAAAGAGAGAGAGAGAGGGAGAGAAGAAAAAAAACTCACTAAACTTACCAATGAGAAATGTTTCTCTACATTTGAAACGTGGAATAATAATTTTTAACAAAAAATGAAGTTTATATAGAAGCGTTGTATTCATTGTATTATACCATTTTGAAGATTTCCAGCTTCTTACATTTTTTGATTTCAAAATTATTGATGATGGAACTGTAATGGGATTTATGTACATCATTTAAGTATTAATTTTAATTTTCAAATTTATTTTTTAATTTCTAAATAATGAAGTATAAAAATAACGGATTAATTAAAGTAGTGATAAAATTGATATTTATCAATTATTTTTCATTTTAAATTGGAGAAAAAAATTACCTCCTTTTCTGACAATATTTACAAATGCGGCAACAAAAAGAAGTGAAGCAATTGTGGTAGCACCATAAAACAAATGACTGATTGAAGCATTTCCGGAAACAGGTTGAAATTTGGATAAAGCAGCCATCTTTGCATCATACACATACACTGTTTGAGCCAAATAAATCAATGTATCATTAAATCAATAAACCGAATAAATCATTCTTCTGTAATAATAAAAGTGATTTTGAATGATTCACAAAAAATTATGAATTGATAATATTTCAAACAAAAATTCGTCGAACAATTAAATGATATATGAAAAAAAAATTGAAATGTGTATATTTCAATAACAAAACAAACAAACTATATGATTAAGAATTTTGATGAATGAAAGATTGAAATTATTTATTAAAAATAAAAGAAATAAATCAGAAGTTTCATATTTATTTGATGAAAAAAACAATTGTT
>NW_018108725.1:31291-32328 GCF_000183805.2 Loa loa | reverse complement strand
TTTTTTTTTTTTTATTGGCATAATTTATGCTATCATTAAAAGCATCAATCTTTCTTCTTTTTTTTTATTTCACTCAATTCTAAAAGTAAAATTAGAATAAACAAAACATTATCAATTCAATTGTTTTTGAATTGATAAAAGATGAAGGAAGGAAAATGAAGAGAAAGAGAAAGAAAGAGATTAAGATTAGGTATTTAACAAAGAAAAAAAAAAAATTTCATCAAAGAAAAAGAAGAAAAACAAGTTTTTCTTTTAATAATTTCAAATTTTAATTTCAATTTCCTTCCTATGAATACATTGATCAAATTTTTTCTTTTTTTTCTATCTAAAATTAATAGGATAACAGAGTACTAGAGTATTACATTAATTGATTAATGTTAATTGAAAAAATAAATAAATATATCATTTAGTTATAAATCAAAATCAATGCATAATTTAATTCTATGAAAACAATAAATATGGAAAAGACAACGATGATGACGATGATGACAATAACAATGACTGTATTCGTTGACAATGATTATGATAATAAAGAAAAATATGTCAAATGATTGTTGCATATCTCCCTTTTTTTTCTCTGTATTTTTTTTTTTACGAGTAATTTCAGGAAGAATTCATCAACAAATCGATAATGGCGGTAATGACGATGATGTGATAATGAAGAAAATAATAGCAAAGCATGGAAATATCGGCTAAGTGTTATCCTCGTGCATTCATAAATTTTTTTTTATTTTGAAAAAATAAATAAAAATAAATTTAAAAAATGGAAAAAATTTTTTTTCCTTCACTTTGATATTGAAAAATAATATTAACTTCCCTTCTCTTTTTTAAATAAAAAGTTGATTGAATTGAATTTTGATAGAAATTGCAAAAAATTTACTAAAGAAAGTACTTTTTTATTTTTTAGATTGCATTTTAACAGAAATAGATTAGATATTAATAAAATTTGATAAAATAGCGATTAAATTAGATCTTAATAAAATTTGATAAAATAGCGATTAAATTAGATCTTAATAAAATTTGATAAAATAGCGATT
>NW_018108725.1:26276-30709 GCF_000183805.2 Loa loa | reverse complement strand
GATTGAATTGAATTTTGATAGAAATTTGCAAAAAATTTTACTAAAGAAAGTACTTTTTTTATTTTTTAGATTGCATTTTAACAGAAATAGATTAGATATTAATAAAATTTGATAAAATAGCGATTAAATTAGATCTTAATAAAATTTGATAAAATAGCGATTAAATTAGATCTTAATAAAATTTGATAAAGTAGAGATTAGATTAGATTATGATGAAATTTAATGAAAATTTTAACACTTTCTTTTGTTTCCAACAAATAATTCGAACAATATTTCGTAGTCTTAATTAATGAAAATTTTTAATTAATGAATGAATGCATTATTTAAATGATAGAAGACAAAAAAGAGTTTCATTTTAATAATTTATAATACTTAATAATTATGACAAGATATTTACTGCTAAATATTTCGATGACTATTAGAGCAAAATATTTTATAAAAAAGAAAAATTATAACGCTGATATCTAATTATTATTTATTTGGATTCATTTTTAAAAAAAAATGAAATTTTTTATTTAATAACTTAATTAGGTTTGTGTTAATAATGATATTAAGTTGCATATTGTTGTATGTTAGTTTTTTTTTTCAACTTTAATTGTTTGTAATTACTCAAAGAAAATTGACACATACGGTTATTAATTGTGACAAGTTATCCTGGGATAATTTGGGATAATTTGATATAATTTGTCACATAATTAGTTAAATGTCCTCTAACATTTTCCTTCTTTTGCAATATTGTGAAATAAATCACGAATTAGAAATAGTTTAGTAAATAATTAAAATGTATTAAAATGAAATTAAAAGATATGGTGGAGAAGTTGCAATTATTTGAATATTTATTATTCATATTGTCAATTATTGCATTTAATTATTGCTTATACTTTCTCATTTACTGTATAATTACGGTATCACTTTAAATGATATTTTAATAGAAATTTGACTTTAATATATTTCCAGAAAATTTTTCATTTATTTCATCATTGAAATTTTTATATAAAATAAGCAAAAAAACGAAAACTAACGAACATTTGATGGTTTATGATCAGTTGAAAGTGGTATAGCATTACCAGTAATATCACATGCAACAGCACGAGAATCACCAATATTTATGACGGTTAAGAAACGGTTACGTTCCAGTATTACTGAAATCAGCGTTGAACCTATAAAATTTAAATTTTAGATTTAGTATCGTAATTAAAATTATAATCTGGAACATTTATTTGTTTTTAATGGCTTATCAACCAATATAACAGAATGATTTGTCAACCAATATCAATGATAACATTATATCAATCGATATATTAAATTAATTTTTTGTTTCTACAAAAGAGAGAGGCCAATTATTATATGATTTCATTAGCACTTTTTTTTTTTAGGAAAATATTTGGAAAAAAAAGAGATAAAGTTTATTTCTAAATTGTTATTAGCTACTATAAATGTAAAAATAATTAAGTAATGAAATTATAAAATTTATTATTAAAAAAATTGCATATTTTAGATGTTCTTATTGTATTTACGAATTCCAAAGACAGGAATTAAAATGCTCAAAAATTTTAATTCCTACATGTATTGATGTGTAAAAGTTGAGATTTCATCCACTCAATAATTAATATTTTTGCTGTTTTCAAATTTGCAAGATAGTTTGTTAAAAATCAAATTAACAATTAGAATGATAAATTATCATTCAATATAAACTCATTTATCACTTCTATGAATCAGATTCATTCTTTGAAATGTAAGGAAATGAAATGATTTGTAAAAATTGTTAAAATTTTTAAATTTTTTGAATGCAAAAAAATATTCTCATGTTGAAATGTATTAATATTATTGTCGCTGATATCGCCAGTAGAAACAAATGGACAATAATCTCCCTTTTTTTTTTTTGAAAGCCAGACATCTTTGTTTTATATGCTCATATCGTCTTACATTTGCTCTAACAAAAAACCCAACACTGATGGGTGCTCCATAAGGATGCTAATTCTTGTAATCATAAAACGGTACAAGGACCCTCCCAATCGAAGAAGCGGAGGGTCCTGAGCACTGATCCATTTTTACAAATGTGTTTCATTGAGGTCGGTTGGATATAAGATATCGGGGGTGATTTGTGTTTTTGTTCTTGTGTATTCGTTACTAATTTGTTGTATCAATGTCATATTTGCAAGTTCGTTGTTGTATTAATAAATTTATCGTAATAAAAGGTTTAATTACTCAAGTTTGAGATACTATCAACTAAAGAGGCAGAAAGAACCCTCAGTTTTTGTCACGACTGAAGAAAATCGGCGACAATTATATTTGTAAAAATTATACCAAAAAACAAAGAACAAAGAAATGAGTGGTTTTGAAATGGCAAGATTTACAAAATATTTTTAATAAAATTAAAATTTTCGATTCTTCTTTTTTCTTTAAATTTACTATTTGTAAACACAAAGACAAACTGTTAGTTTTCCTGTAGGTTTAATTAAAGTAATTAAGGAAAATAGCCGTAATAGTAGTAGGATTTTTAATACTTTTTAGAATTTTACATTAGTAATAATAGCATACCAGTTAATGAACTTGACGATGGATGTAATCTTACGATTTCATCGTCAATATTGCGCACTTCTGTTATTATTGCCTAAATAATTCATATTTTTATTTTGTGAACTTAAGAAAAAATGAAAAATAAAATTATTAAATCTACCCATTCCTTCATTAATACAATTAATCATTCAAAAAAGATTTATCTAAATTGAATATTTTATTAAATTTATAAGTTTTTTAGACATTAACGATAAAAATCAATTTTGCATATCATTTGCAAATTGTTTTGTTTTAGTGTAAAATATATTTTTAGCAAAATTTTCAATATTTTTTAGAATTCTACATTTCATTTTACTAATTTCACTGGATAATTGGATAAAAAGTAGTACGGAGAAAGGGGCATTCTCAAACTAATTAGATATTTTTGAATTAATTAAAGTCAGTAATTATATTTTTCGGAATTAAAAAAATAAAATTGCAAACATTTCCATGAAATAAAAGAAAAGGGATGGAAAGGAATGCTAATTGGCTAAGAAAAAAGGAAAAAAACTAGTTTTGATCAGTTTTTCAAAATTTCCATTTTTGCATTTAATATTTTTCATCAATCTATACAACATTTCTTGCCATATTTTTAAGCATTAATTAATGTAATTATCACATATTTCAGGAAAATATAAACTTTTTCAAATGAAAGATTAATCGTAACAAAGTTTAGTAAAAATTCAAGTTTTCCTTCGGAAAATTACAAAAAAAAGCAAGCAAAAAATAAAGAATAATTCGAACATTCATCAACGGGAACAGTAAAATGAGATAGATTAAATTCACATTTCAAAAAACAAAAAATTAGGGATAAAAAGGAAATTAAGTAATTTTATGTTTCATATTTCACTCTTTATTTCTACTGAAGATTCACAAAGAATTATTGTAAAATCATACCGATAGTTTTAGTGAAATTTTTAAAATAATTTTAAATATGCAAGATAAATACTTGAAAAATTCTCAGATGTTGTTACGAGATAAAAATTAGCTGATAAGATGCAATAATGAAAAACTTCGAATGAAGTATACCTCGATGACATGATCATTAGAATGTCCTGTCAAACTTGGTTGACTTTCCGAGCAGCCACGTAATAATCGTTGTCTTATTGCAACCGAGAAATGTTCTTGCAGATATTGTGATACGAACTTAAATAATTGATTAATAATTTATTTGAATACAATAAAATTACAGTGAAATTTTGAAATAATTGTAATACAGACATGACAATGTGTTAAACAAACTTTATCATAAAAATAATTTCTAGTGTTTGTCATTTCTGATTTTATTTAATTTAAATTAAAAGTATTTTACTATTAATTTGAATTTAAGTATTTTGTGCAAAATATGTATTAGTCGTCATGATTATTTTGTTACAAAGAAAAAAAAATGTATAATTAAAAATTTGGGCATTTCAATACATAACGCATAACAATAAATATGCTTGATATCGATCTATAAAATGTATTTATGAAAGAAATTAGTAATTTTAATCAAAATACTTCAAAGTTCAATTAGTCTAAAATTCAGAAATCTAAAAAGATTGCCATATTTTATTGTGTACTAAAATTAGAAATGTTAGTTGCATTAAAGAGGCAAGGAGACATATATTACCAAAAAAAAAATATTGAAATAAGTTCAAATGAAAGTAACTTTAAGGTAAAAATTTGAAACTTTAAATGATTTAATAAAAAGGCTAATCAACATCTTCACATTTTTGGAAGTGATATAGTATCTTGCATCATTGTCATGTTCCACTTAAGTATCGTAACAGTATCTTGCATCATTATCATGTTCTACGTAAGTATCGTAACAGTATCCTGCATCATTAAATATCGTACTCTCATTACTTCCTATTAACCGAGTTGTTTTTTTT
>NW_018108725.1:21005-25615 GCF_000183805.2 Loa loa | reverse complement strand
TATATATATATATATATATATATATATAATGTGTGTGTGTGTGTATGTATGTACAGAATTTTGCATATATTAGAGATTTTTCCCTTCATATACCGAAAATTTCCCGGGAATTCTGAGATGTAACAAAGATTGTACGACAGAGCATATTGTTGCATACAGTATAATATTGCTAATAAATTCAGTAAATATATTATCAATTGTAAAGTTTTTGTTTTTATCTTATTGTAATATCAAAATATAAATTTACCGTTCCACCATGTCCATCAAAAATACTGAATATTGTAAGATTATGATATGGATCATTAAGATAATGCATTCGATCTTCCATATATGGTCGATTACCTTGACTTGCATAAAATGTCCACTTGTTATGTTTTAAATGCCAATTACCACCAGCTAAACTTTCTTTCTTTTATTCGTTAATTTTTTTTTTTTATTGAAAGTATTTTTTTTTTCCAAACTAATAATATTAAATATATCAATGTTGTCAACGAAATCGAAAAAATTTTAACAAATTGTTTTAATTAGAATTTAAAATATTTCGCAGATAAATGATTCATTGCATAAAATTAATTAAATAAATATTTTAATACTTAAAGTGACGAATCATTTATGGAAATTTAATTTTTCCAATTTCTTAAAGAATTTTAATTGGAATGCTTAAAAGGTGCAGACAAATGTCTTTGTTGTAATTTTTTTTCAATCTGTTAATTAAGCTTACGTACAATTGTTGGAATGTCAATCCTGTAAAGAACCTCTAGTCTGACTAATTAAGCTAATATGTCTGAAATGTTAAACCAAATTCCATCATATAGGAAGCTAGGATTAACCATTCTAGCGATCAGTTACCGGATCAATCATTCTAGCGATCAGTTACCAAATCCAAAAAAACTCGAGCAGTCACTCAATCCGACAACTTCCGCGGTTACGGAATCCGACAACTGCCGCAGTCACTCAATCTAACAGCTCCCGCAGTTACGCAATCCGATAGCTCACTCAGTCATTCAATCGAACAGCTTACGTAAGCACTCAAGACGATAGAATAGCCAGAGGCATATATTCTCAACAATGCTTCAAAGGCGGTAATTCGACAATTGAGCAGCACGAACAACAGGACAGTATCCTTTTATACTTACTGCATATTGTTCATTTCATCCCTATCATTGTCTCAGTACGGTATTGCACCATATCGTATAAGTTACTATCAATGAAAATTACTATCAATGCAGCGGTATTACAACAAATTATAAATATGCAAAATTTTTCCTCAATAAATATTTCCATAATTTTGTCTCATTTATTAATCACTTCCCAATTTTTATAATAAATAAAATCTGTTATTAATTATAAAACAAATCCTATTTTAATTTGAACACAGTTTTACTTCCTTATTAATGCATTTGTTAATTCTTTAACATATTAAACTAACTTAAGCTTAATATACGATATTATAGTATATCAAAGAGAAAAATAGAAATTTGAAATTAACTTACGATACTGTGATATATAAGAAATTAATATTAACATACGATATTGTGGTATATCTGTGAGGCCAAATTCAACCAATTTTAATGGATAATGATTATTTCGTTTAATTAACGTAAAAGGTTCCAAATTTTTTCCTCGTATCAACAAATAATAATGTCTTATCAACCATTTTGTATACAATAAAATTATTCCAGTTCCTCCTAAAATAAAATCAATTAAATTTTTTAAATTTTAAATCTGTCTTAAAAATCATGAATTAAAATTAAATAGCTTTATTTTTTATTGATACTATTTGATATATGTTGTGAAGGAAGAAATATTCCGATAGGTTAACAACTATCTTTTCTTTTTATTTCTAGTAAACTAAAGCGATTAAGTGATAACGAATAAAACATCAAGACTATAATATTATTTTTTCCCTGAGAATTATATGTTATCATATATCTGTGTATATATTCATTTTATATAAATTATTATATATTCGTTTTATATTATTTGTTATTTTCGGTTATTTATAAAAGATTTTATTTATATAAAATAGTTTTTTTTCGTCATATTTACGCAAAAATTGTTTTTCTTTTCATTGGTTTTAGCAATTTTTCAAAAACAATTTTAATTTTTTGCTACAGCTAAACTATCTCCATGTTATCCGATATAATACCATGTTATCAGCCTTCTAAATATGACAAATGATAATCGATTGAATTTTGTTAATAAGCAATGATTGAATTTTAATAATTTTTTTTGATAACTTTTTTTCGAGGTGATAAGCATTAATTATTCGGATCATTTAATTAGCATGTTTATTTCATTATAGTATCACATGATCCGTTTGCACTTATCATAAACAATGTTTTATCACATTTTATTTACTATACACCTAATCATTACTTTTTAACACATACTACATTCAGGATCAAATTACTCGTATAAAATTTCACATAAATTTTAATTATCTCACAAATTAATTTAATTTTAACAAGCAGAAAAAATAGGCCCTTACCAATCAAAATGATAGTTTCTAAACGAAAGATAATGAACCAAATGAAATATGATGCATTGAAGAAAATAGATAGCAGTGGAAGTGCCATTTCTTTCTTTTTTCTTCTTCCTCTTTCCGTTCACTCCAACATTTTAATCAATCAATTGTAAATTAATTGAATAAAATTGTTCGATCTAAAAAAAACAAACAATAAGTATGTTTGTTTGACAAACAATAAGAACAAAAAAAAAATTTTCATTCATAATATTAAAAAAAAAAAAAAACAAACAATATTATTGAATTCTTAGCTTATACGAATTTGAAATCATTAAAAATTACTTTAAAAGGTTATTGAAATGTTCTATGAACAAAAAAAAATTTGCATCCATAATATTAAAAAGAAAATTCAACAATATTATTGAGTTCTTATTTTATATGAATTTGAAATCATTAAAATTATTTTAAAAATATTTTAAAAGGTTATCAAAATGTTCTAAAAAAGCAGGATAAAAATGCAATAAAAAATAGAACAAATAGTTTTGTACTGTTATAAATTTTTCTTTTTTTAAATAAAATATTTGAAACAATTATTCTTTATATAAATGTTATTATTGTAAATGAAATAAATCTATCAACAAATACTTGTTTTGATATTTTATTTAATAAAAAAAAATTTTTTTTACACATAAAAATGTTTACTAGGATTATTAAAAGAAATATTTACGAAAGGTTGATATGATGCATTCTCGTTGCTACTGAAATCTGAAATGTTGTAATGTATTGGCAGAGGAAGTCTATAATCATTGCCGTACGTTTTTTTTTTTTATTTTATTTTTCTCTAACAGTTGTTCATAGTTTTCATCGTTGAAATAAGTATGAACTTTAATTTTATTACTATTAAAATTTATCCGGAATGTAAATATTAATAGCTAATTACAAAGTGAAAAAAATACGACACAATTATTCCTTTTAAATTTTTGAAGAAATGAAATTTTAGTAATTTTTTCTTATCATTTTCTGACTGATAAAAAATATTCTCAAACTTTCATACAAATACAAATATTTTGCTACAGAATTAAATAATTGGGCAAAATTATCAAACAGATTAGATAAGTATTTATGAAATGATCTATCTAATTATGCTGACAGATATTATGTGATAGAATTTATCTTTTAACCTTCTGCATGCTTTGGATATTTAGTGCTAAACTAGAAGGTAAGATCTTTGGCTATTATCTGGGTAAATGATATATATATTCACTGAATTAGGTGACACTGATATTGTAGTTTAGTTGATGAACAGTTGAAAAATTACTCAATCATTTGATGGAAATAGGAAATGCTTAACTAAAATAAGAAATGCATTTTAGCTATTCAAAAGTATTGATATCATTAGCAAAATTCGTATAATTCTTTGTAATATGTAACAAAATTATGGAATTATTAGTGCCTAATATTCTTATCGTCTTTTGTCGCCGATTTTCTTCAGTCGTGACAAAAACTGAGGGTTCTTTCTGCCTCTTTAGTTGATACTGCCTCGAACTTGGGTAATTAAACCTTTTATTACGATAAATTTATTAATACAACAACGAACTTGCAAATATGACATTGATACAACAAATTAATAATCCTCCGCTTCTTCGATTGGGAGGGTCCTTGTACCGTTTTATGATTACAAGAATTAGCATCCTTATGGAGCACCCATCAATGTTGGGTTTTTTGTTGTAGCAAATGTAAGACGATATGAGCATATAAAACAAAGATGTTTGGCTTTCAAAAAAAGGGGGATTATCGTCCCTTTGTTTCTACTCGCGATATCAGCGACACTCCCGAGGCGAACGTGGTCTGCACCTTATCATCGGTTGGAAACCTCCAAAGAATAGAGGTGTCCCACTGCTCTCACTAGCTCTTTTCCGTTATTCTTACAACCGTCGATGACATATACCATCTTTGGCCTTATGAGTCTGTCGATTCTTCCTATTCTCCAGGTATTTCTGGGACAGTCTCCTTTCAACAACACCAGCTCAATTTCGGGTTCTCGTCGAATACGGCTGCGAGGCCTTCGGTGTTTGCGTTGAGCTCGTTTTCTTAGCTCTTCTAGGTATTCTCGCCATATTTTCATAGATGATCAAGTCTCTTG
>NW_018108725.1:19206-20896 GCF_000183805.2 Loa loa | reverse complement strand
AAAAGGAGGATTATCGTCCCTTTGTTTCTACTCGCGATATCAGCGACACTCCCGAGGCGAACGTGGTCTGCACCTTATCATCGGTTGGAAACCTCCAAAGAATAGAGGTGTCCCACTGCTCTCACTAGCTCTTTTCCGTTATTCTTACAACCGCTGATCGACATATACCATCTTTGGCCCTTATGAGTCTGTCGATTCTTCCTATCCTCCAGGTATTTCTGGGACAGTCTCCTTTCAACAACACCAGCTCAAGGGCTCGTCGAATACGGCTGCGAGGCCTTCGGTGTTTGCGTTGAGCTCGTTTTCTTAGCTCTTCTAGGTATTCTCGCCATATTTTTCATAGATGATCAAGTCTTTTGCATGTGATCGTATATTGATGTTTCAATTCTTCGTTTGTAAATTTTCTTCCACGCATATCGTCTTATCCCTGCGGTAAGCCCATTCTTATGTTAAATTTTCCCCTCGAGCTGAGCCTGGATCCAAGAAATCCCCAGGTCTTAACACCAAACCTATTTCTTCCAGGTCCACCAGGGGTCTTTCATTGATAATCGTCTCAAGTTCAGTGACTAAAGTTATCAATTCTCCGTTGTTAAGCTTTGTACCGATGTCTTTTCCTAGAGATCCTTTAACTACTCCAACCATTCTTTCGTAAACGCTGCCCTGCGCCTGGAGTAATGAATCCCCACCCCATTGTTTCATTTTCCGCTGTACTCGATTCTACAAGTACTTTAGAAGCTGCTATAAGGTTCTTGGCATTATCGGAAATTATGTATTGCGGTTGTTTTCTTCGGCTTATAAATCTTCGGAATGTACAAACTGTACAAATTGTTCAGTAGACATAGTTTCCATTACTTCGAGATACATAGCTCGAGTGGCTAAACATGTAAACAGAGCCACCCATCGTTTGGGCTTGCCATGATCCTCCTTTATTAGAATTGGCCCAAACAGGTCTAAACCAACTGTTTCGAACGGTCTCATTCCGACAACTCTGGCAACCGGATAAGGAGGAAAGTCTGGTTGTCCAAATGGCGTAGCCACCCACATAGTACAACCTTTACAAACCTTTCTCAAAATTTTCTTGATATATGACCGCCCATGCGGGATCCAATACCGTTGTTTCATTTTGCACCAGTTGTAGTGCACGCTCGCATAAAATAATTTCTCATGGTAATGCTTCACGATCAGTTCTGCTATCTTCCCTCTGTTGATGAAATACGGAATCAATTCGAGGCATAGCCTTTCTAAGTCTTCCAACACATCTCCAGATTCCATTCTGGTCTTTTCTTAAACCCCAGTGTTCGATTTCCTTTTGCATTATTTTTAACTGTGCCATGTTGACTATCAATTGCATTACCTTTTCATACTCATTAGATGCAAATTTCTCTCGGGAGAACCCTTTCAAACTTCTTCTTTTTTGACATCTTCGTAAGGAATCGTAAAACGCATAACATCGTTTTACTCTATTTGTGATGGCGAGTAATTCTAATCGAGGAATATTGGCTGATTGATTCCTGCTTTCTCGTTTTGGAACTAATCTTGTCTTTCCGTATATCAATTGTGGTTTGGATGGAGTGATATTACTTCTGCGTACGTATACTGCTAATCCCAGAACTCTTTGGGATGAGTCTACAAACATGTGTATCTCGGAGCACTCTTGCGACGTCCATCGAGATACTTTTATGACCTCCTT
>NW_018108725.1:14514-18107 GCF_000183805.2 Loa loa | reverse complement strand
CGATTTTTTGAAAAGCTTTAAGGGCTTTTTTCATCCTGATAACCCGTCATTAAATCTCTAATCCCAACTGCTTCTAATTTCCACGTTTCTTCAATCTGATCCATGTGGATTTGCGATTCCTTCATTGCTATGTTTGCAATTGTTTGGAATTTATAAGACTCGTCATTTCTATTTCCTGTATCACTATCTTGTGTCGTTTTCCGTGTGCCGCCTTCGACCACCCCTATTTTTGTTTCCATAATCATCCGTGGTGAGCGCTTTATGGAATTACAAATGATTAAATCTGCAATCCCTTCTACGCCTAATAATACATCGGTTTTCCCCATTTACCTTCAACTAGTTTGTTTCTTCTATTGTTTGTTACATACGGTATCCGTTCAAGTATTGAATCGACAATGTACGCTTGGATATTCTTCACATTCCCGGACAGCGTTTGAACTCCGAAGATTATCTTTCGGCTTTCATATTTCCTTGTGCCCACCATCCCTGTTATTAACATTCCCACACTCAGTGATGTTTGTTTTAAATTCAATTTGATTACCATTGGTTCTGTAACATAATTACAATCACTTCCTGTATCGAAGAAAATTAAGGCGTTTGATGTTTTCTTGGTCCATCTGGATTGATTAGCCTTACTTTACACATCATATACGTATCCCAAATGCTACCATCTGCAACCGTGGCCGCCACTGTTTTTGGGCTTATGTTTGTTTCCTCACTATTTTTGAAATTCTTGCTCTGCTTCTTCATTTTGTTGTGTTTTCTAACAAAGCACTAGTGTGCCAGATCCGCAATAAAAACATTTTATTCTTCTCATGCATGTTTCTTGTGGGTGGCTCCCAATTTCTTTAATCTTTCCATCCTTTCGTCAGCAGTAGGGTATGTGTCACATCTGTTGTTCCAAAGGTTACCTTCACAAAAAATACACGGTAATCGACTTCCCTCTTTCTTTTGTGTCACTTTGCTGGGATATATTCTCTCCTTCACTGTTGAGCAAACTGTCGAACGTCTGATGCCACTCTCCTCCATTCGCGAATCTTGTTCCATTTGATCTTGCTCGTTGCATCTTTGTCCTGTCTACTAAGTTTCCCTTTTCCGGTAGTTTCACTTCAGACTCTTCGATCTCCATCTTTTCTTTTAGGTATTTAATAGTATCTCCCATTGTCCATTCTGGGTCCCTGTATTTCTTCTTTTTTAAGCCCTTAGCCATGTCTTCTGGTATTCTATCAGCTACTATCACGCCCAGTTGTGCCGTTTTCTATGTTTTCTCCCAATCCTTTTAATTGGGATAGTAAATTCAAAAACACCCTTATCATTCTAAATGGTTCTTTATTTGAGCATCGAGCTCTAAGCTTTTATATAGTTCCTTTATTCTGTTTTTTATCACCATATCGTTCATACAAATTCTCTAGCGCCAGCGAGTAATTTTCTTCATTTACCATGAGGTCACTTATTTGTTCTTTTGGTACTCCTTTCAAACTGCTTAAGAAATAGATGCATGAACTTCTGTATAGGCGTCAAATCCGTCCTCCTGTGGATTGATTCTTCAAACTGGCTAATAAACTGGCCCACATTCTTCGGTTGCCATCAAATTCTACTGGATTTAAAGTCGGTGGTTTACTGGTCGTGATTATCTTCTCAATTAAATCTTCTAGACTCTTCTGATATGAGCATATAAAACAAAAAAAAAGGGGGGATTATTGTCCCTTTGTTTCTACTCGAGATGTCAGCGACATCTTTTCTTTATGTGTTTAAAAGTTTTTATAAATCATTCACAATGTAAAGATGTATGATTACAATAATTAGATGTAGTGTTAAGAAATTGGATAATATAGGCCGAAAAATGCTGCAAGAATTTGATTATCAGTTCAAACGAAATTGACAGTAATTACGTTTAATTTTGAATTGCCATAAACTGACCGGTATAATTTGCATAAGTATTCATTTATTAATGATAGACAAGTTACTAATCAGTAATGATTAGTTACATTGAGTCTGCTTGAAATTGATATTCATCATTGCCGATTCATACGGTTGCTAGTAGAACAGCCACCTGCCAAAAAATGGTAGAGCACGTCACTGTCACCCGAAAGTGTCCGTTATTACCAATAGAAACGGTCGAACTTGTTAGAAAGTAAGAAATGTGTGTTTTAGGCCTTCTACTTTATCTTATAATCTAAGCTTTGTTTGAATTAAATCTTTATATAGTGGGGTTTAGCCCTTTGACAAGAAATTAATAGGCCATCTGATACTGTAACCAAGTAATAACTTGTAACTTGTAGCCAGGTTTTGACCTGTTTACAGGTTAAAAATATTGTAACCTGTAACCAACTGATTTAGCGTGCTTTCTCAGCACAGATGACATTAGTTTTACATTCATTTTTGGGATTATCGCTTTTTCAAATGACTGTCTTCGTTGAATAGATTGATAAGAGCAATAATGGACGGATGATAATAAAGATGACTAATTAGTGATAATGATATTGATTATGATGCCACTATATACCGAATTTGACAATACTGGATTTGACTGTACTACTACAAATGAAGTAGTTTCATTTTTCGGAATGTATTTTTTTCTTTTTTTTATTGAAATGTCAAGGAAATGAATTTGATTGGCTCATTCATTTGCCTAGTTTCTTTTTTTTGCCTTAAATTCCAGTTCTTTTCTAGATTTTACGATTTTGTTATTCTTGAAGCATTTTGTATTTCGTATTTTTTGAGGAGTTAAACATTTCCTTGAAATGTTCATTAAAAAAAATAATATTTTTTGATACTAACTGTTTCTAATAAATGATATCATCTTCAGGCATTTTTTTTCTTAGGAACAATGTTAGTCAATAACTGAATGCAATTTAATAAGCGAATTAGTTGAAACATTTGATTTATTTACTCAATTTTATACCAAAATTCAATAAATATTTGAAATCAGTGAATTAGAAATTGATTAGAATTAAAAGACAGGAATGATTGAGATAAGTCGAAAAGCATATTTCATCATAGTTTGTTTGCAGTTCTTGAGAAATTAGTCTGGAAAAAATTATTCATTAATGGTGCTAAATTTTTATGAAAGTAGAAATGTCGTGAAAACGAAACCTCAAATAAATTCATTCACATTTTAAGTTAATGCTAATGATACTATGAATCACTCTTAACATATTTACATTCTTTAAAATTGTTTCCTACAAAAATTTTTTGTTGTTATCTCATCTAACCAATTTTCATTTTTATGTTTAAACCCTTAATTTCCCATGTCAATCATTCTGTTTAATCTTGTTATAATGCTTGTACCATATCTGGTGTGTTTCCGATACTTGAATTCTTCATGTAAACCACTCCCATTTCTTAACATATATAATCTCGGTCCCAAATCCGGGGCAAGGCTGGAAGCTACTCTCCTCTTCGAAGGTGATCGGCTTCTTCTGTTTATTCTTCGCTTCTACGGACATCGGCGGATTTTTATCAATCTCTTATCACGATAAAGGTTAATATCCCTTGCTGTTGCGTATTCGCAAGACAAATCGACCTCTGGACAAACGCATTGGCACTAAGCGCTTCATTTGGATAGATTTGATTGGAGTTTGATTACCCAA
>NW_018108725.1:11713-14462 GCF_000183805.2 Loa loa | reverse complement strand
GGAGTTTGATTACCCAACCACTGAGCTCGGCAAATAAATTATCTGGCAGTCTTTACTATTTCACGACAAAACTTATCAATTAATATAATCTATAATTGATGTATTATTTTTGTTTCTATTCAATGCATTGGTAGAAAAATTTATCCTCGAAAATTAAATTTCGTCAGAACTAAAATTCCTCAGAATTTTTTTTTCATTTTCCACAATTTTCAACTTTGTTTTTTAATTCTTAAATCAATTATATCCTTATTTGTTCATTAGTTATCATATCAATTTAACACTTCAACAATTTGAAATTAATGCTTAAACTTTTTGTTTTGATTTTTTTTTTTGCTCCTCCTTAGCTAAGAAGATCCTATTGTCGCTGAAATCACGAGGAGAAGCAATGAATCAATAATTGCTTTGATACTGTTGCTATAGCGTACTGTATATGTAGATATACTGTGCAATGTAAGCTAATATTATGCATCCATTGTGTTTATGTTCCCTAACAATAATAATTCTTTTGACCACCAGAAATGACCTCAGAATTGGCCTCACAACTATATACCATGATCCATCCTGTTCGAGGAAGAAGAAGATCCTGAGCGCCAAATCATTTCGAAAAAACACGTTCCAACAGGTCAGTTGGTTCGGAGGATATCGTGGCATCATTTGATCTATGGTCTCCCCTTTTGCTCTTATTGATATCGTATATTGTCATTGTATTTGTCTTATTGATATTGTAATTGTTGAATTGGTTTCTGTATTAACTAACTCATAGGAATGAAGGTTTAATAACCCAAGTTTGAGGTACTTCTATCCGAAGAAACAGAAGGAAACCTCAGTCTTTGTCATGGGTGAAGAAAACCGGTGACATCTATGATAAATGAGAAATAATGCATAATTATAAGAATAAATATTAGTAGCGTTATTAGATCACTCCTGAAGAATTGTAATGATTGAATATTCTTGCATAAATGACTATTTCTTATCAATTTAAAAATTTTATCAACAGTTATTTATTGATTCCTTTATCATAATTTCATTTTATCACTGTATGATAAGTAAAGTTGGTGTTCGTATTAACGTGTAGAACCTGCTAACCATCAATATGTTATTCATTATGTGACATTGGGCATGAAGAATCGTGCATATTGATCGATTGCGAGTCCTAATTTCTACGAATTATCAGAATTGTTTTCGATATAAATGATCAAGGAGACTGAGTTTTACAGGTTTGTTTGCATTCTAGTTTGTTTGAATTATTGCAGTGGGCAATGATGTGACAGTGGACAGGAGTTCGGATTGCTGCATATATTTGCGATAGATGTGATAACATGCAGTACTAGTGAACATTTGATACTGTGATAATATCCTGTACTAGTAAGCATATGATACTGTAACAGTATAGGATATTATAGTGGATAGAATTCATCTTTATGATTAGCTGGATGTGTATTATGCTATGGTATTCTCATATCTGATAAAAGATTCATGATGATTTCAGAAGTGAGCATGCATTCTGCTTTTTTTTTTTTTCAACTATGCATATGCATTATGACCTTTTATGATTATAGCTTTCGACGTAATAGATTCGTAGATTGTACCGTAATGTGATGCAATACATGCCTCATAGATTGCAGGAAGATTGATGATTACCTATTTGAATTACTTCTATGAATTGTCAATAGTCTATTTAACATTTCAAAATCTGATGGATTTTTTTGAGCTTCTTTTTTGTCAACACATGGGTACATGTTACTATAATTTGAATACATGTCACATCGAATATATTTAAAATGCTTGTAGGATAAATTTTCAATTTTTTTTTAAATTAAATGAAATACATAAAAGGTAAAATCATTGTAAATTATTAGTAATTTTTTAAATATTTTCATCAACAAGCTAGTATAGTACTGGTTTGAAAGGTTATTTGAAATAATTATTCCAAAGTAATCTGATCTCTATTCACATTCTTATAATTTACTGTTATGCAAAATACTATGTGGTATGTTTTTGATTGAATGATTCAATCATTTGTTGCATTATTCTATGAAATTATCATAAAGTAACGATGAATTTAATCATATGGTTATTGATAACGATAACAGTAGCACTGAGATTTATACCTTATCTATGAATCAGATTATAATGAAATCGTTATCGTAAGTAAACTTTTAATTTCAGATAATTGACTATTGTCTGCGACAAAATTTATTCGAATTCAATTCTTTTTTTTCTTTTTTTGTTTCTTATTACTGTATATTAGACAAGATGATAGTATCATTTGTAAAATAGCTGAGGATAGATTTGTCTACATTTTGGTTGTATTTCAATTACTGTAGCCTTCAAAAATTTGGCGTTAGCTAAAATTGCTACATATCAATAGAACAAATTACGGAATGTAAAAATTTTTGTCAAAATAGACATTGTAAAACTTACGACATTTTTTTTAAAATTTCATACTTCTCGAAAAAATTATCGATGTTTGATAATTTAATGAATCATTGAATAAAACAATTGATGATTTACAATAAATTTTACATTAAACCGCAAAAAAAAGGTGCAGAAAGTGGTGTTATATGATTTATAAATTAATGAGTATTATAAATAGCAATAAAATTGAAAAATTATGTGTGACAAAAATTTTTTGCTACAAAAAGTTTTACTTAATAAATTAGATGGTATAGAAAAGGGTTTCACAAAAAGTTTTACTTAATAAATTAGATGGTATAGAAAAGGGTTTCAACTTTTTAATTTTCTTTTT
>NW_018108725.1:8236-11693 GCF_000183805.2 Loa loa | reverse complement strand
ATGCAAATAATGTAGGATAAGACCTATAGAATTCAAAATAAAGCTACGAGTAATTTGTTTGATAATTTAATGAATCATTGAATAAACATATTTATTTTTTGTAAAATTTATGGGAGCTTAAGAATTACTTTTACTAAAAATACTATTATGATTGATTGGGGGAATATTTAACCAAAAAAAATTTTTAAATTTCTTTTGAAAGTAATATAAATTAGAGTAGTCTTTTAACAAAATTTTAAATCAATTTTAAATTTTTAAAAATTTTAAATTTTGAGTTTTAAATTTTAGATTTTTATTCTTTTAATCAAGTTTTAGATTTAGATTTTTAAATCTTTATTTGAATTTAGAATTTATTGCTATATTGCTATATTATCGCACTCTCAAATTAGAACTTAAATTCGAACTAAATTTGGAAAGAGCACATTAATTGATCAATAGAGGGTATATTAATTAATTAATATTTCAAGGGACTATGTTCAAAAACGGAAATAAACATTCGTATTATCTTCAAAGTGATATGCTACATTTTAAGATTTCTTCAAATTGCAATTTAAATTTTCCTTTTTTTCTTTTTCGTTTTTAATTTTACTGGTAAGTTTGGTGTTATTATTTTCATTATCTTAATTTAGACATCATTCTATGCTCATCATTTTTAACTAATTGTTGAAATTTTCCTCATATATTTAATTGAAATTTATAAATGTAAGCATACTTAATAATTTATAAATTTTGAATAATATTGATCTTTGAAGAGAAAAATAGTAAACGAAAGCTAAAATTTGTTTCTTATTGAGTTTTTATGCATCGTATAATATTTGAAGATTAAAATAGCATGCACTGAAATGTAAATTTTGCTTATATTTAATTAGTCTGTTTACAGTTCTCATTACAATACCCATTTCTAAAAAGCTTTTAATTCAAGCAGAAGAACATTTCATTGAATCACATGTTTGGAATAATGTTGAAAATACTTGAGATGATCTTAAAAAAGAATGATGACAATGCATGCGACAAGATTCATCTTATCATTAAGTATTATGTAGTCAAAAATAATAAGTAACAAAATAGTTAAGAAAATTTTACCAAACCTCAAAGTTATTTTTAAAATGAAAATCATTGATCACTGTTGTTGTCATTAACATATGCTTTCAATTCAGTGATTAATTAGAAGTCCAGAGACGATGAAATTATCAATTTTTTTAAAGATTAAGTAATTATATGTAGAGAAAAATTAAAAATGATGGTAATTGCATGAATCAAATTTGAATATAATCGAGTGATCATACTGATTTTTTATACTTATTATCAAACTATAGTATTAAGGGTCAATTAAGGTCAAACTTGAAAATTTATCTTTTTCTTCGGTAAATGTACTAATTCATAATTAGTTAATTTTCAATCTCTCATAAAGAAGCAAATATAAGAAAGGAATAAAATGAGCTAAAAGTATGATCACTAAAAGTACGATTACTTTATAGTAAATTATTTTATCTTGCTGATATTTCAGCTGAATGAAAATTTTCTAAATCATTTTGTTAATTAAGGCGATTTATCATCAGTAAAATGCATTGAAATGAAGTTAAAAGAAAGCACGCTAAATTACAAATTTAAAAAAGTACGCTAAATTACAAATTAAAAAATGCATGCTAAATTACAAATTAAAAAAAGCACACTAAATTACAAATTAAAAAAGGTATGCTAAATTGCTACGAAAGCATGATAAGGAAAAGAAAACATGCTAAAAAAAGAAAAAAGCATGCTAAATTATCAAATGACTTGTGTAAATTATTAATTATAACAAAAAATAGAATAAATCAAATTCATAAAGCAACTATAGAATGAATAAAGAAGTAATACATTTTTCGACGTTTAAACATTTGTAATTACGATCTTATCAATTAATTAATCCATGGTTTAAGTATAAAATCATCCTTTATTTTGTTTAAATTTAAATTTGAAATATTCGAAAATGATCAATCCGTTACAAAATGCATTCATCACATTTTTCTTTTTATCTTTTTTTTTTTCTTTTTCATTTCTTTCTCTTATGGAGAGAAATACTCTCTGTAATAAACAGGACAATCATTAATTATGCATTCTCGGCTAATCACCGAAACAATTTTATGCACTTTTGTTAATGATAACTTTATTGATTATCAATTTTACTTATTCCATCTTTTCATATGAAAGTTTTTTTTTTTTTTTTATCATTCCATCAATTTATCAGTTAATTTGTTTACTTGTTTACTTATTTATTCATTTGTTTTTTATAAATTTCATTGCATTTCTTCATGCATTTACTCATTTGCATTTTATTTATTGCTAATTACATAAAAAGTTTTTACTTCTACCATCAATGAGCAAATTACTGAATAGTGTTAGGAAATGCATTTTTATATTTATTTGAAATAATTATTTGTTTATTTGTTACTTACTCATTTGTTTACTTGTTTATTTACCCAACATAATCACATTGCACATTTATTTGTTTATTTATTCGCTTGTTTATTAGAAATTTTTTTTAAGATTGTATTTATTCATGTATTTAATTATATTGTCCTGTATTATTTTGTGTTATTTCATTCCATTATATTTGATTTTGGTCCTGAAAATTGGAATAATAGTTGAAATAGTTGAAATGATAATTAAATAACTGATTAAAGTGATAATCTGAATAGCTGAAATGCCAGTTAAATTGAGCTAATATGATTGATTTTATTTTGGTCTTGAAGACTGCAATGCTAATTGCACTAACTAAAGTGATAATTTGAAAAGAGCTAAAACAAAGTTAGAATGATAAATAAAATACAAACAATATCGAAATTTGATAGCAATTATATGAAATTTAAATTGAAATATTTATTAGTTGGAGAAATTTTAAAATGTAACATATCGTTGGAAATAATACGTTATGTTTTTTGAATCCATTCTTTTGGAATATTAATGGGCTTTTTTTAAAAAAAAAGAAAAAATTAAAATTCCATTAATGATAAAATATATTAAAGCAATAACATCTGAAAATATTTCTTCGTTATTTTTTATTGTTATTATCATTATTATTGTTGTTGTTGTTGTTGTTGTTGTTGTTGTTGTTGTTGTTGTTGTTGTTGTTGTTGTTGTTGTTGTTGTCGTTGTTGTTGTTGTCGTTGTTGTGTTGCTGCTGCTGTTGTTGTTGTTGTTGTTGTTGTCGTTGTCGATGGTGTTGTTGTTGTTGTTGCTGTCGTTGTTGTTGAACTGAAAGAGATTGTCGTCGTCCTGGCGATGATTGTGTTGATAATCGTGATTCAGACTTTGTACCAATACCATTATTTCCGGTACCATTACCGGTATCAGTCATTGGTGTACTTGTTCGTGTTATTGGTTGACTTCTGCAATTGTATCAGCTTGTTTTTCATAAATAAGGAATTATTATTGTTTAAATTTGGTAATTTCGGTGTTTTAAAATCATAATTTCTCG
>NW_018108725.1:2710-7994 GCF_000183805.2 Loa loa | reverse complement strand
GTTGTTGTTTGTTGTTGTTGTTATTGTTTGTTATTGTTGCAATTTAAATGTTTATTGTTTGTTTGCAATTCTATAACTTATTTATTTAGCATTCCCATTTAACTGCAGAGAAAACAAATAATAATTCAAAAGTAAATTCAAATAATAACTCAAAAAACAAATAATTCAAACAATATTTCAAAGTTTTCTGCTTTTATTTTTCTTTTTTTTTTTTTTTTGACAACTGTATGGAGATTTAATCAAATAGAATTGTCAAAGGAAGTATAAATTGTTTGTTAGTTTCTAGAAGAGACTGATTACTGATTAATTAATTAACCAAAAGCTTTAATCAACTAAATATGCTGTGCATATCATATGCTCGAATTATCTTTTATGCATCTTTTTGTTTTTTTCTCTTCAATACTTCAATTTCTAATTAATTTTATTTGAAATTACGAAATTAAGCTTACATATTCCCTTTATAGTCAAAATAGCGATAAACGAAAAGAATGGAATGTTCATTTATATTAAGAAATTATGCAAAAATGTCTCGAGAATATTTCATGTCATCCTCGAGAAATATTTTCCGTGACTAATTTGGGAAAATAGGACAAAATTTTAACCCAACAATCCAAATTTCACGATTTTTTCTTATCGATTTTTTCCTTTTTTTGAAACAAAAAGTTTTCCACCTGACTTCAAATAATTTAAATAAATATTATTAATACTTAAAATATGACATTAAAATTGATTAGCTAAAATATGGAGTAATAATATTCTTAAAAATGTTTGCAGTAAAAAAGCAAGAAGTTTTTATTGTCTTATTACATTATACATTAATTAGTTAATTATATTGACATTAAAGCAGAATTAATTATTTTTTATGCACAATGAATTATTTGTAAGTAAAAAAAAAAAAGAGAAGCTGTACTCATAATATTGCATTATTTAATAAAGGTTTTTTTTAATTTATTTTAAATTGTCTATTTATTGATTTGATTTAATTTTTGTTTTCTATTTTTGGCAATTGTTTTTTTTTATAAATTATTTTTTTAAATTGTCATATATTTATCGTTTTTCATATATTTTTTTTAATTTTCAAATTCAGTATTCCTTCCCTTATTTCATTCAGTTTTTCATTCAGCAATAATTTTCATCAATTAATTTTTGATTTATGATATTGAAGTTAAAACATTTCTACGGACAGAAACAATAAAATACGAGATACCTAATTGAAAATAGCAAATATTACATTTCATCAGTAAAGAAAGCATAACGAATGATTTGTAATAATCAAGTAGAATCAGATTATCTGAAATCCGGAAATGGAATTCATTTCGATTAAAATATTGGGCAAATTTCATACATGATTACATATTTCCTATTTTATTTTTTTTTTGTCTTCCTTTCTCTTCATTCGTCCACTTTTTTTTTTCTTGTGACATATTTAATTATCTTTTTTCATAAATGCTCCAAACATTTCAACTGGAACAGGAAATACGATCGTTGAATTGTGTTCCGCTCTGCAAAAATATCATTTTTATCATTCTTTTGTCATTGTTATCATTTTTATCTTTTATCATTATTTTATTCACTCATGATAACTTATGCATACCAAATGTATCATTTATTATTATTATCATTACTTATATCATTTTTCATATTAGTCTTATCACTTATCATTATTATCATTTCTATCTTATGATATCATTAATTATAAATGTATCAAATTAACAATTTTACAATATCTGAATTATTTCAAACATTGAAAATCATTGAAAGACATGTATATTTTAACTGAATAATCAAATTATTTCAATTAATTAATCAACATCTTGTATGTGAAATAATTATCAAATTTCCAATTAGTATTTTGTTATTGATTTTTTTCTACACTTTTCAATTTCTTGCGCGGATTTTGAAATTAAAAATCTTTTGTTTTTTGTTATTTTTAACAAAGATTTTAAAAAAAAGAATTAAATCATACGCGATGCTATTCAATGCTTGAAGATGTCGTAATTGTAAAGCTACCGGATTTGATTGAATTACATCAGCAGCTTCTTTAAGTGCTCGAGATGCCTTTAATTTTAATTAAATGAATAAGTGATACGAAAATAAAGTTAATTGCTAAATAATTATTTTAAAAGAATTAAAATATTCAAAAAAAAAAAATTCTATGCTGTATTAATTTTAACATCAATAAATATAAAATGAATAGATAGATGATGTAATTTTTTACTTCTTATATTTCATCAAATATTTAATTTTAATCTTTCAATTCATCTACTTCAATAATATTATCAAAAAAGAATTATTTCAGTTAAAATTTAAGTATTGTGATTATTATATATTGTAATTAATATTTAAAGAAGCATATTTTAAAATTAAAAAAAAAAAGAGGAAAAGATATATTGTAAGAAGGAAAAAGATAAATGATATTTGGTAAACAGTGAAATATTTAATGATATTTGCATAATTCTGAATTCCTTCAGCATTATCATATGATTATTATAGAAGTGATAAGAAGAGATTCGACTTTTCTTCTTTTTTTGTATTTGATGATAAAATACCGAAGAATATATGATAAGTATTGTATATTTTATGATAATTATGATAAAATATATGGGTCATTTTTGCATTAACCTACCTTCTGTTCACCTTCTGCTGCGACTACCTTGGCACGAGCTTCACGTGCAGCTTCAGCTTCTGCTGCCATTGCACGTGTTAATTGTTGAGGTAATCTGATATCTTTTACTTCCACTCGTTCTACCTGTAAATTATATGCTAGTAAGGTGTGATAAAAATAAATTCATTCTATTAGTTAATTAATTATTAGTCAATATTATTAGAAGATTATCCCGAGATTTACCAATAATTATCTTTGCATTTATTAGCTATCATTTATGGAGAGAAAAAAAAAAGAGCAAAAAATAAAACTTAAACCTTAACACCCCAATGTTCTGTTCCTTCATCCAAAATAGTTTCACAAAGTTGCGCAATAGCTTCTCGTTCCGTTAACATTTCCGTCAAAGTTTTCATGCCTAAAATTAACAAAATTTATTTTTTCTAGAATTTTCTATGTCACATGACTTATGCTAAAGTTAGCCTGACATAAACTTAATCCCATCGGGTAATCTCAATTTGTGTGTAACTTTGCAGTAAAAAATGATACGTATCCTTTTTTTTTAAAAAAAAATTTAACTATCCAAAAATTTAATTTTTCATAAATTATAAACTAAATTTTTTGCATAAGTAAAAGGTAAAAATTCAACTTAGAATAATAACAAATTTGAAAATAATAACAAATTTTTTAAAAGAAATGAAAGAAATAATAATAATACATAGTTTAGTCCATTTAATAGTTATTTCATTTTATTTTTTCCTAATTTAATTAATCTTATCTATCCATTGGGTAGATTTGATTGAATTTTTAAATTTTCTTCTAAAATATAACTTTATGTAATATTTGCAAAGTGATTTATATAAAATTTAAAGTTTTAATTATTCATTTCTAAATCTTTAAGCGAAATTTGCAATGTTTTGTTATTGAGATATTTTATATTTTTTGAAATTTGAAATTGAAAAGAGATAATTAAGCCTTAATTAAATGCTAATTAGGAGATAATAAATAATTAAGATAATTAAACTACCAAGAGCGTTACGTAAAGTTGTTTGAGCGAGTAATTTGGTCGAGTAGATGGCATCATCAACGTTGTTCACAGATGCAATAGGATCAGATGTACGAAAATAGACGACAGCATCAACAGATACTGTTACCGAATCCTTTGAAAGAATCTCTTGTGGAGGCACTGCATATGATACAACCCTGAAAAAAAAAAAGAAAAAATTATCTCTCATCTAATTAATTAACAATTAATTAATAAAAATTATTCTAAAAGCTAAAATTTTCTTTTTCATTGTCTTTTTTAAGAAATTTAATTTTAGTGATAAAATATATTTTTGTATAATTATAATTTGAAAATGTTAGTGATAATAATGCAATACTATTGAAATTCATAAAAGAGTAAAAAAGAAAATAAAATGGAAACAAAAAAAAAAAAGAAAAAAGAAAGAAAGAATGGTTATTTAAAATTTCATAAATTAGTAATAGTTTGGTGAAAAGAATTTTTTTCAAAAAAAAAAAAAAAAAAAACGAAAGAAAAGATGTCATCATTTTTCATACTTCAAAATGAAATCTTTGATGTATTCTTTTCAGTACAAAACAACTAAATAATTCTTCAACTAATTGAAGAAATAATTAATTAACGAATCAATTATTTGTAGAATTGTTTACTTGTCTAATTGTAAAAGATAGGGTGAAAAAAAAAAAACTGTTGAAATATTGCAAAATTTATTGATAATACCGTATAACTATTTGATGAAAGAAAAAAAACGAAGGGAAATGTTGATTAACAATGAATTCAGTATAATTAGCAACATTTGTATAATTCATTTGAATAATATTAATGATAAATTAATTTTTTGTTTGGATATTCTTAAAAAAAAAAAAAAAGGAAGCGAAAAAACTTTGCCAACTATTTATTTTGCATAAATAAATGGTAAAATTGATATTATTTAATGAAAAATAATTTACTGGAAGGTTTATTTGATAGAATCAAATTTTTATCATTCATAAATTTAAATATATTTAAAATTTTGGAATATTTGATAATACATAATCAATAGTAGAAAAAAAATGTAATCATGATTTATCATTATCATTGTTATTGGTGTTTATTATTATTATTATTATTATTATTATTATTATTATTACTAATTATTGCTATTATTACTAATTATTATTAGCATATCAACAAATCGTTGTATCATCCTTTTTTTTCTCTTCCTTATATCTGAAATATAATTTAAAATATAACTTTAAATCTAATAATTTTGTTTGGCTCGTATGATGATAATTATGAAAATAATTTCCATTTATCTTCAATAAATGTATTTTTTTTTAAAGTAATAATTGAAATTGTTAATAGCGGAAATTCATAAACTTTTATTTGTTTCGAATTACTAATTCTCAGGTATCGGGAAGAGAATGGTCGGAAAAATAGAAAGTAAAAAATGCAACAATCTTTTGTTGCATGCTAATTTACATAATAAATATGAAAATAGTTATATCAATATTCAAAAAAAATCAAAATGAATTTTTTGAACAATTTCTTTTTCCCCTCTCTTTATCATTTTTTTTTTGTTCTTCTTAGGGATCAGAAAACAAAAATGAATTTGAAAAAGTAAAAATTAGTTGACAAGGAAAGGGAAAAAAGATCATAAAGGAAGAAGAGGAAAAATCAAA
>NW_018108725.1:0-1803 GCF_000183805.2 Loa loa | reverse complement strand
TGATAATAATAATAATAATAATAAAAATAATAATAACGAATAATGATAATGATAATTGCAAAAAATAAGTATTAAAACAAAAAAGAAGTAAAAAGGGATAAATTTGAATAATCTTGAATATTTTTAAGTTGTAACAGATAATAAAATAGAAATAAAAAAGTATTACAAATATGGAATTTTAAAATTTTATACTTTGACAAAAGAAAATTTTTAAATCATAAAAAGTTTAACATTCAAACAGGCTAAAATATAACTATATGGCTAACTTCAACAGTATTAATGTTTCCTATTGTTTATTGAAAGTGATTTACTGTAATCAATAACATATTTGAGAAATGTGGAAAAAAAAAATGAGCAGAAAAGCAACCTAAGATCAATTTTCCTGTATGTATCGATGCATGGTATAACAAATATCATGCCTGGTCCACGAGCGCCACCAAAAACTAATCGACCAATTCGAAATATAACAACTCTTTCATATTCTTTGATGACCTATATCAATTAAGTAATTCATTTCATATATTTAATTGCAAAATTTTTAATGAATTAACAATTAGGATGGTATAATTCTCTTTTAATTATTTAATTTGTGCCATTCAAAAGAATTTAAATAAAACTTTCCCAATTTCAAATTTTTTGAATGAAACATTGTAATTATTGCTAATTATTATTAAATAATGGCTAATTGATTTAATTAATCAATTGTAAGATGAAATTTTGCAAAGAAAATTGTTACATTTACCTTTAAGCAAACACACATAGAAAATGGAAAGGTAATTATGATTAGAATCCATGAAAGCACTATAAGTGCATAACCAAATATGGTACCAATCGTTTCATAATCCGGTGGTACATCCTGAAATACAGAACAGTATTTTGGGAGTAGAAAAGTAAACAGTTAGATAGTATTGAACCAAGAAAATACATATAAATATTATTCCGGATGCCTGATGCATATTGCCAAAATATCATGATCTTAATCATTTTGCTGATCACTGGTACCGTAATCCTAGTGATTATATGCCTAACAAGTTGTAACATTAGGCATATTCCTTATGATGACATTTACAAAAAAAAAAGTCAAAAAATTTACATTTACCTGATTAGAGGAAGGTGTCACCCATTGTGGGTCCGTCCGGGCATTTTTTGAAGACATCGACCCGTTGGAACCCAACTCCGTCTTAGCGTAGTATTTCGATCCGTCCTAGAAATTAATTCAACTTATTGGAATGATTACAAATTACTAATATGAACATATTTTGATAATCACACAATGATAATAATATTGTAATAATTAATTACAAAAAAATTTAAGTAAGGATTGATGAATTAATTAGTGATTTTCAATGTTTAACATAATTACACAACAAAGAAATGAGTCAAATACAAGGAAAGTGTAGAGAATATATTGTGGATGTTATCTGATCTTATCTTTAGAATATCATTTTACTACATTCATATTACAATGATGTATTTCTCCATTTTTTAGTAAAGAATTATCAGAGATGAAATCTACAAAAATCGAATGCTTAATAAAATTGATCTTGTGGTCATTATTCGATATTGGCCTTGATCCTGTCTGTGTTCAATAATAATAATTAATAATAATAATAATAATAATAATAATAATAACAATAATAATAATAATAATAATAATAATAATAATAATAATAATAATAATAATAATAATAATAATAATAATAATAATAATAATAATAATAATAATAATAATAATAATAATAATAATAATAATAATAATAATAATAATAATAATAATAATAATAATAATAATAATAATAATAT
>NW_018108724.1:30906-32343 GCF_000183805.2 Loa loa | reverse complement strand
AAAAAAAAATAAAAAAAAAAGAAAAAGAAAAAGAAAAAAAATCAATGATTAAAGCATATTTTCGATATTTTTTACATCAATATATAATATATGATATTATGATATTTGAGGAAAATAAACAAATTAAAAATTTTTCAACTTAAATCTCATGAGAATAATTAAAACATCCTTTTGGATTATGCTAATTGGTAAAAGCTTTATTATGCTTATCGATTTTAGCCTATATTTTCCATTGTTTATATTTCTTTTATGGTTTCAAATAAATTATCAGAAAATATTGATTAGCAGAAATTATCAATATTGCCTCTTTTTTTTTTGTGATTAAAATTTTGAATTAATTTTAACAATTTCTGAAAATAGTATTGAAATATTTTCAATTTTTGTTATTTTAATTAGTAACTGTAATCATGTAATAAACTATTAATTATCTCTCATATATTTATTATCATTCTTTTTTTAATAATATCTTCTGATATGATATGATAATAAAAATTTTTTACAGTAATAACTTTTACAGGTATTTCCATATCGAGCATGTGATATTAAAAGGAAAGGTTATGATCGTACACTTATTGATCATATTGCTATCGTATTTTTCGATGATTTAGAACCATTCATTACAGGATGTGTTTCATTGGATAATCAGGTTAGTATCATTAATTATTATTGGTAATATTTTGAAAAATTTTCTTATTTTTTTTTTTGTGAAAATAAAAATTGTTTTTTTTTACCGTATCAAAAAACTACGGTCTTTTCTACCGTATTTTTCCCTATCTTTTCTACTGTAATATTTCAGAAAACCTTTCAAATATTTGCATATAATTATTCCATTATTTTTCTTTCAAAACAAACTGTTTTATTTCATTTTTTTTCTTCCAAAAAAAAAAAACCTTTTAAGATTGCAAAGTGCAAGGAATTCAACTTTGTTTCTTTTTCTTTTTTCCTCTATCAAAAGTTTAAATTCAACGTCATCGTCAAATTTATATTTATTAAATGAAAAAAATTTCCCTTTTTTTCTGATAAATTGATTTCAAATGCAAATTTTAATTTTCAAATGCATTCCTAACCTCAAAATTTAATGTTAGTATAAAATTTAATTGGAATAAAATACAAAAAATTTGTCAATTGAAACAAAATAAATTCTACATTACATTTGTTTTTTAAATTGTATCAAAAATTTTTTGTTTTTAAATTATTCTAATATTATCAGTTAAAGTCATATTTTTCATTGTTAAATAATTTATGCAATTAACAGTAATCATTTAATGAGACATTTTGATTGATATTTAATGAAATGAATTGAATTAAAATTATAATTTATCATAAATTAATGAAGTCTTTTTCGCGACAATTATGTTAATTTTATAAGTTCCTATTAGCATTACTACACTTTCTTCTCTTTTTTCTTGTTTTTTTTTTTTTTTTTTGTTCTTTGTA
>NW_018108724.1:28018-29678 GCF_000183805.2 Loa loa | reverse complement strand
ATTACTACTACTTTCTTCTCTTTTTTCTTTGTTTTTTTTTTTTGCTTTGTGAAAAATATCTTTAATATAATTGTTAATAATATTCACATAAATCGAATGTATAATGATAATATTTTAAAATATGAAATTAAATATAATATTATCTGAAATTTATGTTTACTTTCTTTTTTCTTACAAATTAATTTTGAATGACTTTAATACTACTATTATTATTCTTATCGTTATCATTATCATTATCATATAAACATCACGATAATAATAATGAAAAAGAAAAAAAAAACGAAAGAAAAAGAAAAGCCTTTCTTTTTTTTTGCCATCTATCTTAACAAAAGATTATTATAATAATGGAAATTGTTAATAAATGATATATTAAAATAGATACAATCATTCGCATCATTATCATTACTATTATTATTACTATTATTATCATTATCATCATCACTATCATTGTTATCATTATCATCAATAAATGGAAACGAAAATCCCATTAAAAATCAGTAATAATGTGCATCATTTCGTTGAGCTTAAAATTTATGATTCCCAAACAATTCCATTCATCCATTCGGCAAACCATCCTGAATTGCATACCATCTGTCTCATTTCATCATTATCATCATTAGATTGCTATTTCTTCATTTTATTTGATCATTTAAAAATTATTACAAAGTAAAATTTTGTAGGGAAAAGAAAATAAGATTATGGAAAATAAAAAAGAAAAACAAAGAAGAAAGAAAGAAAGAAAGAAAGAAAAAGATTTAAATTTATTTTTATCGACGAAAAATAGAAAAAAAAGCAAAAGAATAAAATAATTAATAATTAATTGTTTTCTTGAGCGAAAGTAAAAAAATAAAAAAAAGAAAACCAATAATAATAATAAAATCTTTTAAATTTAAAATTTAATTAATATTCATATTAAAATTTGAATCAAATGAGTAAAAATAAAAGAGCAAAATAATCAATAATTAATAAGTTAACTTAAATTAATTGAAAATTTATAATTTGTATAAAAATTATTTCAGATAAAAATTTCCATTTTATATTGTAAACATTTTCGGCATTTTTAGAATAATTTTATGTGCTTATAAACATACGTACATTGTTTTAATTATTAATTATAGTTTGATAATTTCAAAAAGATGCTATTAATTGATAAGGTACTGATTAACTTCTTAATATTTCTTATCTTTAAATATTACTGAAATTATCATATAGTACATTGAGGATAGTTTCGTTGATTCAATTTAGAAAAAAATTAAGATTAATTAAAATTTGTAAAATGATTTTTACCACTTTCTTCCCTTTCTCTCTCTCTCTTTCTCTTCTATCATATTTAATTTTTTATCTATCCATTTTTATATATTTTATTCGTTAAACATTTGCTGATGAAATATGCAAGAATGGATAGATAAGAAATTAAATTTAATTAATTAAATAATTAAACGATCAATTTGATAACAATTACAATGTTGTTCCTAACATAAACTTATGCATTAAACCCATATATTAGATTGTTTAAAATATTATTTTCGTATTTATTATTAAATATCAAATTGTAATCTTTTTAAAAAACGTATACTTCTTTATTTAATAAAATTTATTTTCTTTTTTTGTCTTCTTTTTTAGATTTAAATTATAAAAATTTTTATTTAGGTTCGTTTTG
>NW_018108724.1:24454-26818 GCF_000183805.2 Loa loa | reverse complement strand
GTGATTGATAGACTGACTGATTGATTCAACGATTTTTATTTTACTGATGCGAATTATATTATTATCAATATGATTTCGAATTATTAACATTCATTAACGAAAGATTGATTCAATAATTAATTCAATATTCTTTTTTTAAATTATTGATTTTAATTGTTACATTGACGTTAGTTTTCTTTTCTTTTTTTAATTGTTATATTAACTTAGTGATTGATAGACTGACTGACTGATTGATTGATTGATTGATTGATCAACTCGAGAATGTCAAGGGACATTACCTTCGATTTCATCATATAATACCATAGGATTTTGAATTTTTCCTACATAATAATGGGTAACTTAATAGCATATGGTATGATAATTGAAAATGATAATTATTAATCATTAAATCAAACATCTATTGGGAGTTTTAAGTTATTTAGTTAGAATTCACGCCGAATTCATTTTTGCAAATTTTTAGATAACATTTTCAGAATTTTCAATAAGCAAAATATATTTATTAGAAATTTTGCACATTTATAAAAATAAATCTTTTTCTAATTTTTCGTCCATTTTTTTGCCATTCCTTAATTATTTCATCACAATTATTTAACCATTCAAATATTAATTTCTAAATTATTGAGGAAATTTATGGTACTTCTAAATTATTAGTAAAATTAAGAAATTTAGAATTATCAGATAGCTATCAGGAATCCGGTTTATATGATAAATTGTATCATATCAATAAGTAATGCTACAAAACTTCATTCCATACTTTATACTTTCTTGATAATAGTTTCATTTAAATTATTTTTAAATTTTCAATACTCAAATATATATATATATTCCATCCCCTCCATAAACATACTAACTATCTGATTAATGTTATCACCCTCTATGATAACTTCATATACTCTCTTTCATTTCCCAATTCATAATTTCATTCAATTATTAAACTTTTATCAGTTCGAGATATCTTAAATTTGCTTACACTAACATTATTGTTTTGATAAATAGCCAAAATTAATTTGCTAATCAAATTTTAGCTACAATTTAAATTTAGATTTTCCGACCAACTGTATTAAATATTGGTTTAATCATACTATTAATATTATTGATAATGTTTATCACGGGTTTGGTATATATTAAAATACGTTGGAGACCTACAACACATCGTGATATTTGGTTGCGTACATTAGCCAGGTGAATAATATTTCTTTTTAAAAATTATTTTCAAATTTTATTTAAGATTTATTTAATAACTATGCAGTCGTTTAAAATCTTTTAAATTTGAATGAAAATTCTTTAAAATTATTGTTATTAGAATTTTAGGTTCTTTCTTCTTCTTTTTTTTTTTTTTAAATAAATCTTTTGGATGAAACAAATTTCAGTGTTAAAAAAGATTTAATTAATGCAAAATTAAATTTTAATGAACAATTAAATTACGATACTTTTTCCTTTTTGCTCTAAATATTAATTTGGTCCTTTTTTTTTGTAGTAGTATTGATAATAGCATTTTCTGATAATAATGCTATTATCAATGATTTGGTAGCATTGATAATAGCATTTTTTGATAATTCTGATAATAATGCTATTATCAATAATTTAGTAGCATTGATAATAGCATTATTTACTTCTTATCATTAAATATGCTAATCTACCAAAAGTAAATTATGTCAAAAATTAAAACATGCTAAAAGTAAATTTAACTTTTCCCTTTTTTTTTTTTTCAGAGCTGCAGTAAATAAAATGGAAATTCGAAAATTTGAAAAAAATGATAATTTTGGCATAAATACCACTAATAAATTGCATAAAAAGCGTTCATTACTATGTCTTCCATCAAAACGACGTTATTTACCTGTATTTGGTTCACTTACATCTGTTGCACGAAGTTATAATGGTCAAGTTCGTCGTATCATCCATTTAATAATTTCAAATTTAAATTTACTTTTATTAAAATTTCTTTTTTTAAATTATTTCGTCAAAATTTTTTTTCCTTCTTTTTTTTTGCATTTTTATTTAAGTTAATATTTAAATTACTTATCATTTCAATTTTCAGTACAGATATATATATATATAATTTTTTTTTTTAAGGAACGTTGTAGTATTTGTTTGGAGGAATATAAGGAAGGACAAGAATTACGAGTGCTATTTTGTGGACATGAATTTCATCCAAAATGTGTTGATCCATGGTTACTTAGTAACAGGTAATAATTTAATATTTTTATTTAATTCATATATCATTTTAATAATAATTAGCAATTGTATAGGAATAATTAAAAAATCATTTAGCATAAATCATTTATGCTTACTCATTAATTATTTCATTCAGAATATTTTATCCTAAATAATATAAATGGCAAGGAATCTTTTTTTTTTTTTTTT
>NW_018108724.1:20428-24073 GCF_000183805.2 Loa loa | reverse complement strand
GTACAGATATATATATATATTATTTTTAGTTTTTTTTAAGGTAACGTTGTAGTATTTGTTTGGAGGAATATAAGGAAGGACAAGAATTACGAGTGCTATTTTGTGGACATGAATTTCATCCAAAATGTGTTGATCCATGGTTACTTAGTAACAGGTAATAATTTAATATTTTTATTTAATTCATATATCATTTTAATAATAATTAGCAATTGTATAGGAATAATTAAAAAATCATTTAGCATAAATCATTTATGCTTACTCATTAATTATTTCATTCAGAATATTTTATCCTAAATAATATAAATGGCAAGGAATTCTTTTTTTTTTTGCAAAATATTAAATTATTTTTAATAAATATAATATTATACATTTACATATTCCTTTTTTTCGATTTATTTAATCAATTAATTGATTTAATTATATTTGTTTATTGTTATTTCAATTTAATTTCAAAATTTAAATTTATGTGTATTATTGTTGCTAAAAATTTTCGAAATTTTTTGATTGAACTTTTTTTTTTTAAACCAAAAATTTGGTATAAATATATATCAAATTTATAAAATATTATCAATCGATAAAATCATGATAAATGATAAATGATATTGATTTTTTCTTTTTCTTATAGGTAATATTTTTATTTTTTATTTTTATTTTTTTTTTATAGGCGTTGTCCATTATGTCAGTATGATGTTGTATATAAACAATATCCTAAAACAGAAAATAAAACGAAAAATTATCAAACAAAGTAAGTTTTGTATTTTGTTATATGTTATCAATGATTATCATTATTTCTTTACAAAGATTTATTGATAATCATTTATGAATCATTGCATCTGTTAATGATATTCGATGATAAAAGAATTTATGCAAATTTTGGAACATAAAAAATTTAAAGATTACTTAACATAGATTAAATAATTTGATTTAAGAACTCATATTTTCTATTATCTTCCAATTACTATATTATATCATTAATAAAATTTAAATTATCAATATTCAATCGTTAAATCTCTCATTTTCAAATTATCATTATTTGCTTATTACAAATCAAATATGAAATTTATAGAATGAATAATTTCAGTTCTCTATCAGTATGGGATTATTCATCAAATGGTCTAAATGTACCATTATTACCAATTTCAATGGAACATAATGATACTCCTACTACTACTACTACTACTACTATTACTCCTATTATTACCACTACTACTACTACTACCACTATTACTACTACTACTACTGCTAGTAGTAGTAGTACTACTACTACTACTTGTACTACTGCTACTAATGCTACAATCATTAATTCTAATACAGCTATTCATCATACCTTAACAAATGCTTATATGCAAATACAACCTGAAATTCAAACTTCAGCAGAAACAAGTAGTAGCAATAATACAATTGATTCAACATTACGACATCATCATAAAGGAGGAGGAATATCAAAAATGGATGATGTATATGCTTTTTTCTTTTCTTCTTTTTTTTTTCACTCATTAATTAATAATAATTATAGTAAGGAAAGAATAAAAAAGAAAGTTTGTAATAAATTAATTAATTTTTAAATTCATTAATTTAAAATTTTATCATTTTATCCTTTCATTGCATTATATCTTTCCTAATTTAATGCCTCATTTAAATTTATATAAATTCTAATATTTTTAATTAAAGAAAATAGAAAGATATTGAAAAAAAAAAGAAAAAAATTTGATGTTAAATAACAATAATAAATAGCTCATTAATTAAATATTAATTTTATTAAATATTTACATCCTTCTTTCATTTATTCATTTCATTTAAATTAAAATTATAAAATATTTGCTTATATGTAATTCTTTTAGGCATATAATTTTCCTCTTTATCTTGGTATTAATGAATCATCACCATCACCATCATCATCATCATCATCATCATCATCATCATCATCATCATCATCATCATCATCATCAACAACAACAATAACAACAACAACAACAACAACAACTGTTTGTCCCCAAAATAATTTAATTGGATGGGATAATAATCGAAAACGAAATAAACGAAATATGATTAATATAAAATCATCAAAGCATTACATACAAAATAGATCTCGATCATTATTGGATACAAATCAACGTAGCCAAGTTCAAAGGCCATATAGGCCAATTTATGCGATGAATTTGGCTAATACTATTTCTACTTCTACTTCTTCTTCTTCTTCTTCTTCTTCTACCACAACAACTACTGCTGCTATTATTGATGATGTTTCGACTACTTTGAAAGAATTACCACAACAATCAAAGCAAATTTATGAAACTATATCTGGGTATATAGCCTAAGGCTCTTTTTTTTTTAATTGTTTCATTTTTTGTTAAATTAAAATTTTCATAAATTGTATGAAATTTCATTGTTAATGAATATAGCATGAATCATTCTTTCATTTATCACGATCATTTCAATATTAAATTAAAATATAACTGTTATAGTTTTAGTCAAAATTTTGTTAAAATTCTTTGTTAAATTTAAAACCAATAAAATTAATAAAAATTTTAGGAAAAATAATTGTAATATTTTTAGCTATTCATCAGATATATCATCATTTCCGGAAACGGATCAATGTAAATTATCAGGAATAAAAGCTACGATAAGGACCATTTCTCGGCATTATTCTCCGGTTGAAAATATATCCAATCGGCAATTTTTGGAATCTAACGAACGTGAACAACAACAACAACAACAGCAACAACAACAACAACAACAAAACAACAGCAACAACAACAACATCATCATCATCATCATCATCATTATCATCATCATCATCATCAACATCAGCATCAGCAACATCAACAATTAATCAATTCAAGAAAAACGCATCAATCTGCAAAATCTATATCAAAATCTCCTGTTACAATTCCATTTCAAAGGATCTCATTGGAAAAACACCAAATTTTATAAAATTCCTTAAATGATATTATTCAGAAATTGCAAATTTATAATGAAATTACCAAACTGGAAATAATAACTCAAAAAAAAACAAAACAAAAAGACTTAAATTATTTACTATGATGAAAATTACATTGGTTTGGTATTATCAAAGTGATAAAATTATGATAATAGAATTAATTGTGATTTAGTAATGTATAACTTGAGATAGTGTCAAAAGAATTAATTATTTAATAATAAATATAATTAAATAGAAAAGTAATTTCAAAAAATATTTAGGAGGACTTTTTTCCTTTTTTTTTGTCCATTTATTTCACTCAGTTATTGTTTTTCCTTTTTTTCCTTTTCTTTTTTTTTTGTATATGTATTTAGTGTGATAAACTATTCATCCAAACTTCTGATTGTTAAAACAAAAAGTTTAAATTCATTTAAAAAAAAGAAAAGGAAATAAATAGATTAATTAAATTAATTTCATAATGATAGATTTAAATTATAGATTAATAAATAGGAAGAAGCATTATAATTAGTTACTAACTACCTTTGATGTATGTTTTTTTTTTTAAACTAAAATTTTACCAATTTTTTTTCCTTTTTTGCTCAAAATTAAAGTTTATAATCAATAAAACATCAACTGATTAATTAGTATTCAATAAGCATTGATTAATTAATTAATGTCTAAATGAGCAACATTGCAATATTCGTTGAAAATTGAAATAGATAATG
>NW_018108724.1:12984-20138 GCF_000183805.2 Loa loa | reverse complement strand
AAAAAAAAAGAAAAAAAAAAGAAAAAAGAATTCCACAACTGCAAAGGAGAACTGTGTGACGAGAAAACCGAAAGTTATAGAATGTATTTACACCATTACGTTACTTATAAATGTGTATCATAAACATGAGTATTGAAGAAAAAGATATCTCTACCGGTCGGTAATATTCAAGCGACTAATTTTCTTACGACCAAGAGTTTTAGGACTGCATAAAATCTGTTAGTCTACACTATATGGAAAGACCCAGAAATAAACCTCGAAAGTTTCAACTTACTTAAATTTCCTTTATCTCACATTCATTTTTAATACAAATAGATATGTTTTTTTCCTTGCATTTGATAAATATTTCTGTTCTTCCAGGAATATGAGATTTCCATTTACTTCTGCGTTCTTTTAAATGACTAATTGCAAGTCGAACGTGAGCAAATATCGGCTTTCTGAAGATCCTAACATGCCAAATGTGTAACAATTTACTCAGATCGATCCATTGGTAGACCTATTCATGGGTTGCCTCTGTTTTAAACTAATGATGAGACCGACTGATAAAAATAAAGCTGAAATGGATCACGGGGAACAATCATAAACAGTACACTACCCTACAAGCTATCTTTACTAATGCAAATCTCGTGTAGTGCTAAGAATTATCATTACAAGTAGTCGATGTCGGTTTGCAACCTTCATATTCCTTCAGACTGGGATTTCCTAAGTCTCCATGTCCACCATTTTCATTCATCCCAGAAAACCTCGAAAGAGGAGCACCAAAGTTTTTCACACATGCACACCTGCAAAGAAGACAATAACTTACAACTGCCGCTGTGACAATAAAATAAGAAGTTCATATGCAGATATGTTCAGAAGGAAACTGTCTTTACCATAGCTAATTTATTTTCTCATTTATTTAACAGTATTTCCGCTCAGTGCGTGTATTCATTATCATAAATATTTTAAAAAATGCTTTGTAATGACGATGTACATGAAATTTGAAGTACCTCTCATAACTGCATGTATGAATAGTAGTTTCAAAAAAAGGGCAATTCAAAAAGCATTTATAAAACTAATTTTAGAAAAATTGTTCATAAAATGAAACGCTATAGTAGAGAATTTTAATGTACCGATAAGATTTCGATCTCGCATCAAACATTTTTCTTGGCACTCCAACCCAATCTCTTTCGATTCCACCACTAAAATGTAATTCGGAATTAAAATCTCCCCCTCAAAAAAAAAAAAGGAAAAGAAAAAAACCTTATTCTGCTATATTTCGGAAAAGAAACATGTATGGAAAAATAGAAAAATTATAAATGCAAATAATCATAAATAAGTAAAAGCAATTACAATAATAAGCAACAGTTATTTACGACCACTAAAGCTAGAAAAAAAAACAAGAAACAAAAAAAAACCTTTTCTTTGAACACCACACTCGCCCACCGATATCTTTTTGCCACTCAGAATTACAAGGTGGGAAAATTTTTGTTTCTTCCGCTTGCATATCTTTCCAGTGAAGTGCATTTTCTATCAGTTTGATTACTTCCTAAGATTTAGAATTCCTTTTCAGATTTGATATCATTAGTTAGATCAGTTTTAAATCATAGACAAAATGTATGCATGAGGGTATTACGATTGGACAAGATTTCAGGAACTTCATTAAAACAATTCTTGGTTCTGATTTTCATATTATCAATTATGACCGATACTTACAATATACTTAAGACATGGTAGATCACTATACACGTGATTTCTGCAATATCGAAAAGAACCCGTTTTGAGTTTTGCAAGCACATATGATCCCGGCATTATCAGTATAAAGGTTCACTCTTTCGTGTTGTTATATACCATTACTACGCATTAAATTATGCATAAAAAATTCATAACTGCTAAAACTACTGCATTATAAAGCAATGGATGGAAAAACAAAGATAATTTAAAAGAAAGGTACTTCAGATTGTCCTCTTCAGAAAGAGTGTAATCAGAATCTATCACTAATACAAAGGTTTCATTTTTTAGTCATTGCTATGTAATGATATCATTTCGAGTAAAATAAAGAGCTCATTTAACAGGATTAGTTTCTTCGTTATTCATTTTAATTATGCTAAATTTAGTTCTAATAATCAGATAAATAATTGCTGAAAATCATACTTCTAAACGCGAAGTTGGTTTTCCAGAAGCATCATAGTATGTCCCCTGAAGATAACCGGCGAGATCATAATCTTTCTCATAGAACTTGATCCAGTCAAAGATACCCAACAGATCCTGATCACTAAAACCTTCAACATCATCTACCAGACCTTTTTCGGTAAAATCGCCACTGACAAACGCACGCGTTGCATCACGACCTGAACAAAAACTGAAATCTAATAACAACGCATTTTTTGTTATGGGAACATAAAACGAGTTACGGGACCTCCATGTTTATTGCTCTTATAATCAACATAATTTACTAACGAGTTTCCCCATGTTATACTAACTGTAGCTATATCAATTGACTTTCAAAAGCGCTTGATCGATCTTCCATGTTTCAGTAGTCATGATTACACGATGTTGACGTCGTATTTTGAACAAAACTACTTCAACCTCTCATTCTTCATATTTCTCTCTGGACAAATCTAATCGTTCCAAGACCGATCATCTAAAATCTTTGTGAAAGTACCATCCTGGGTCAGGTTTTTCCAACTAAATATTAGTCAGAAATAAGCGATGGATATCCGTCTCTCCATATAAGATAAACAAATAATAATTCCTTAGGCATGCGACGAAAAATGGCTTAGAGATACCTGCAAAGAAATGATATGAACCACCGGGACCATAATGCTTGACACCTTTTTGCACATCGTATATACGACCCAGTATGGAGAGATATGTTCCCTTGGACGGGCGCGTTCCATCGAAGAAAGATAACTGTTCCCTGTAATTTCCCACTCCATAAAATGGATCATTAGCAAAAGAATTCAACCAAATGACATTAACAGAATCAGTAATCCAGTGATGGATAGAAGAAGTCATACTTCGTCAAGACGGGTAGGCTAGCATCAACTTTTTTCATAAATACAACACTGTTCGTATTCACTTTTTGTTTTACACGACTTCCTTTGGTTGGAGATGTCGAAGTTTTAGGATTTTCATGGCTAATCAAAGAAAGTAGATTATCCAACAATCGACGGACTAATTCATTGATACTTTGAACCAATGGAAGCTGAAATATTGATGAACAAACATAATGAAACTTCAATAAGGATGATAAAGTTATTCTTTGATGTGGAATGAGCATCATAAGAACAAATTATATGTGGCATTTCAATAAGCCGCAGTCGGAACCTTATCGAAAAAAGTAGGCAACCTTAATATCCAGGGAAATAAGCGGAACAATCGGCTATGCATTATTAAAAATAAAAGTATAATAAGCTTTTTCCAGAACTTAACTGTAAAAATTTTCTTTTTTTGCAGGAGGAACTTGTAAGTATACCTTTTGAGAGTGTTCTGATATCCACGATAAAATGGGAAACAAAACATCGCCAGCACTAATACCATTGTAACTGAACAAGAATGATATAAACATTACCTAAAAATTTATTGAAATAGAGCGAACAACATACAATGAAATCTGATTCTATCGTAACTTAATGTCTGGCAAACACCTTTTATTTATCTATCCAATAACATCGATTAATATTTGATAACAAATATTAATTTTGTCCTGTATTTCATAAGATTTTGTTATATGTTCCCATACGCAAGAATGTTTGAGGAAAACTAAAAAGTATTTCAGTAATTTCTGTACTTGAAATATCTTAGATTTATGTGAAAAAAGTAAATAAATATTCTGCTAAGTACTCGTCCTTTTACTAGTCCCTTTTCTCTTTCATCTCCAATGATTTTCTTCTAGTGATGGTTTTGAATCAGATATATTTTGCAATGTACTAGCGCTGTACCCCAACACTTCGCCAACTGCCAAAAAATCTATTTTCTGAGAGCAAGATAAAGGATATCATTTGGCACTCAGTGGCACTCAACACGAAAATGATTTAAAAAATATTAAGGAAAGGTGAAAGAGTCAAGGTTTATGAGTTCAAATATGTTGCAAAGCAAAGTAATAATGGCAATTTTCAATGACAATCACAGACCTGTAATGCACAATAAACAAGTGCAGAAGTTTGAAGTTGTGGTCGAGGATAATACAACCTTCGTCCAATCGCGCTTGCACTCCGGTCACTCCGTTTTTCATTAGCGTGATTTAATTGCACTGATTTTTGACTGCAAAAAAAATATATACATATCGACCAAATTAAAGTGCTGATATTAGAAACAAAAAAGTGCTCAAGAATTTTCATTTTTTTATTTTTGTACTTTTTTACCTTTATTTTTGTTTTTTGTTTTTGCAAATAACAAATGATATAGTTTTAACTAGTAAACACATATGCACATTTAAGAAATACATGGATTTTCCACGAAGACAAAATGATCTTGTTTATCGCGATTTTTTTTTTCAAAGGACACAATTATAACTGATAACACAATAATTTTTAATCCCAGCAATTACATCTTTGTGGTTTTCCAAATAGCTCTACATATGCAGGTGAATTTTTTCAGCAAAATAACCGAATGATTTACATTAATTTTGTTCAATCAACGAAATACATCCGTGTAGCATAGAAATGTTTGTAGAATTAGCAAAACTGTTACGTATAAAATGGTCACACATATTGTGACAGTAAGAAAAAAAAGCATACCCATAACTTGGAATATACCATTAGCTAGTTTCTTACATAAGACGACTTCATGCCAACGGTTATCAACCTTTCAAGGCATGGAACATTAACTGATTAGAATATATCCATTTGCATTATCCTCATTACAGTGTCATATTTAACGAGAACGTAATTCCATACTTGATACGCCTTACACATTAAACATATTACGTCCAAAATTATTAACATGTTTAACATGTCAACTGTTCTATTTCAAATACACAGCAATTATGGTTGAAAATTAACAAATCATTTCATTTAATTTGTTTATGCGATCGTGGATAAATGATAATTAATCATACGGATTAATAGTACGCAAAACATATGTGTTATATTTAATTAACCTGTTTGAGATTTACGAAATTGGAATTCTTTCTTCACTTAAATAATTGTAAAAAAAAAAAAGCAATAGAAATGAAGTTAACCTCATTACGATACGGTAGTTTTTGTTGAAAATATTGAAAGTTTCATTTGTTGGCGTAGTCAGTACAATTTCAGCAAAGTCGCATATTGTTTGCTCTGGAAGAAATATGTATAATAATCATTACTTACCACACTGATATTATCAGTATTTTTTTCTAACAGTGAAACAATCGGTGAACTGATAAATTTGTTTCTTATCAGTTGATTACTACAGTAATACTTACCCACACTTACATTTGTAAAAGTATGAAGAAAGGAATTGACATAAACAAAAGAATGAAACAAAAATACATTTCAGAGAACATAAAGCGAAGTGATGTATGCACGAAGTTTAATTGAGGAAATTCATGAAGGATATAGGAAATAAAATGTGGAAAAGATGAGGGATAAAAAAAAAGTGCTGAGCGAGAGAACTTTTGGAAAAGAGAGGCTAACAGGATGTGAAAGAAAATTAAAGTAAAAAAATTAAATTTATGAAAAAAGAAAAAGTTTGATGGAAAATTAAGGAAACTTTTTTAATTTGTCAGAAATTAAGTTTTCTCTCTCAATTAATTACAACTAATTAACTTTATCTGATATGTTGAACGATTAAAATTCACGTGTATACATGATGAAGGCTAACGAATGATTTTATTAGTAATTAGCATTTGATGTGAAAACGTGCATAAGATGAAACAAAATTTTTATCTAACGTACGGATCGTTTTTACAAATAATTGAAATTTCACGTTACGTGATTTTGCAAACTATTATCTTTCTACCTTACGTACGAATCGTTTTTACAAATGATTGAAATTTCACGTTACGTGATTTTACAAACTATTATCTTTCTGCCTTACGTACGAATCGTTTTTATAAATGACTGAGATTTCACGTTACGTGCTTTTGCAAACTATTATCTTTCTACCTTACGTACGAATCGTTTTTACAAATAATTGAAATTTCGCGTTACGTGATTTTACAAACTATTATCTTTCTACCTTACGTATGAATCGTTTTTACAAATGATTAAAATTTCACGTTACGTGATTTTGCAAACTATTATCTTTCTACCTTACGTACGAAGCATTTTCACAAATGATTATTTTCACGTTAGGCGATTTTGCAAAATAAATACGAAGCGATTTTTTAAAAAATAATTGTTACTAAATGGAATGTGCAAATGAATGATGTTTGATGTATAAAAAATAAAAGGAGAAGAAATACGTTTGATAGATAGGAAAAGATTTCGTCACATGTAATATTCAACATTATTTTCACAAAAAAAAAAAAAAGAAAAAAGTGGTTTGAATAAAAATTTGATCAAATAAAATATCAATCTCAAAAACATTTGTTATTTTAATATTCAAATTAAACGTGTAGCATGGAAATAATTGCAGCATTCTTTCTTTATTAGACTAATAGGAATCAATGAATGAATTCCTTTTGAATAATTAATGAATTTCAATTCCATTTCCAATTTCATTAATTGAGCAATTATTCGCAGATATTACAATATAATTAGCATACCGGATGCATCCAATTATTTGTTTGCCTAAAAATGTTGAATAAGAATCATTCCCGAAGAAGATAATCATCCGTTTTTTTGCTTCAGTTCGTTTCCCGTTGAAGAAGATGTTTGATGATGAAAATGATTGGAATATGGAAGCAAGAATGATGAAAAACGTGAGAAATGGGTTCACCGACCGACATTTAAAAAAAAAAAGGATCGCAAAAGATGAAAATTCATTCTTTTGCGTCAAATGAAATACCCGTACAAATTAATCTTTTTCTAATGAAATGACAAACATTTCAAGCAAATATGTGAAATTTAAAATATTAAAAATCTTGCCTTTAAAATTCACGTATATTGGCGTTTAAAGTTCACGTATAGCTGATGTAAAGAAAGGAAAAAAGGATCGAATAAAAATAGATAATGATATTTTAATGTTATCTTAACGTATCAGTTTTTGTATTGACGTTTAAACTTCATGCATATTGGCGTTTAAAGTTC
>NW_018108724.1:8628-12012 GCF_000183805.2 Loa loa | reverse complement strand
ATATTGGCGTTTAAAGTTCACGTATAGTTGATATAAAGGAAGGAAAAAAAGGAATCGAATAAAAATAGATAATGATATTTTGATGGTGTACATAATGATATTTTAATTAAATAGATAATGATATTTTAATATCTTCACATATCAGTTTTTGTACTGGCGTTTAAATTTCACGTATATTGGCGTTTAAAGTTCACGATAGTTGATATAAAGGAAGGAAAAAAAGATCGAATAAAAATAGATAATGATATTTTAATGGTGTAGATAATGATATTTTAATATCTTCACTTATCAGTTTTTGTATTGACGTTTAAACTTCACGTATATTCGGCGTTTAAAAAGAAAGGAAAAAAAAAGATCGAATAAAAATAGATAATGATACTTTAAAGTTATCTTCACGTATCAGTTTTTGTATTGACGCTTAAAATTCACGTATTATTTATACGTTATTTGATGGTACATTTGCAGTTAAAATTAACGTAAACTTGGGTAGTACTTGGACAGTAGTTATCTGCTAAAATACTATTCCATGGAATATTAAAAAAATGAACAAATTTTTGATAATAATAAAATTTAGTACAGAAATTCATATTTCCCACAATGTTTAAAGATTGCCGGATTGATTTTTCACTAATATATGGCTTATATTTAATACTGTAACTCAGCCTATATTTAATACTGTAACTCACATTTCCCGGAATATTTTGAGGTTATCACTAATATATGGCTTATATTTAATACTGTAACTCACATTTTCCGGAATATTTTGAGATTGTCACTAATATATGGCTTATATTTAACACTGTAACTCACATTTCCCGGGAATATTTTGAGATTGACAAGATTGTCACTAATATATGGCTTATTTTTAATACTGTAACTCACATTTCCCGGAATATTTTGAGATTGTTGGATTGATATTTATTAATTAATAATCTCTATTTAATACGAATTTAATACGAAAATTCATATTTCCCGGAATATTTAAAGGTTGATAAGCTTATATTCATTAATTTATAATTCATGCTTGATCGTATTCGGATGAAATTATTTTAATAAAGAAATTTTGCTCAGACATGAAATAATAAATTAAATTCAAAAAATAATTTAATATATTCTAATGAATGAACATAATTTAATAAACATGTTTAAATTATCAGTGTAATAATGAATGTAACCTAATTTTAATTAACTCAATAATTTATAACTAATTTGAAATACCTGAAAAATTCTCCATCTTCCTTATCTACCCTATTTCAACTAATTTTTCAATCATCTTTTTTATTGCTTCCAACCATTTCAAAATGCAAATGTTTAATTTCATTGAAACTATTTAAAATATCACTAAACTCAAATCGTATAGTATTATAAATTGTTCATTTAATTTAATCTTTCATTGGACTAATTTTAATATCATTACATTTAATTCGATTAATTTAAGTTTTCCTTTTTTCTCAATTCCGTTAATTTAAATTTCCTCCCAATTATATTAATTTAAGCTTTTCTTTTTTTTTTTAAACTCCATTAATTTAAACTTTCTCCTAATTCTATTAATTTAAGTTTTTCTCCTTTTTTTATTTCCATTAATTTAAATTCCTTCCTAATTCTATTAATTTATGTTTTTCCTTTTTTTTTAGTTCCATTAATTTAAATTCCTTCCTAGTTCTATTAAGTTTACTTCTTACTGTAATAAATTTAATACTTCATTTTATTTTTACTATCTAAAATTCATTTCTCACAAAAAAAAAATTCGTATATATCTGTCTATCTGTACATGTGTGTGTGTGTGTGTGTGTGTGTGTGTGTGTGTGTGTGTGCGTGTGTATGTGTATGTGTGTGTGTATATGTTTATATGTGTGCATATAAAACATATGCTGCAGTTCATTTGCATATTTTAGATTATTCATCGTCTACAAATGCAACGATTAACGGAGAAGGAAAAAGTGATCGAAGAATCGAAGAATGTCGAATTGGATTTAGTATCATTTATTCTTATTTCATGTTATCACTAAGGAAAATTATTGACCAATCGATTAATGGAAATTTAATGGAATGAAAATATTTAATAATTGAATGAGTAATTATTAATTTATTCATTTATTTTTTGTTAGTTCTTTTCCTTTTTTTTCTTTTTTTTATTTTATTTTTTTATTAAACAATATATTTAATTACATTTGTTTATGTACTTAATTTTTTTTTTCTTGGATGATATATGAACTATATGAATTTCGGTAATTCATTTTTTGTTGGTTCTTTCCCTTTTTTATATTTTATTTTACATTAAACAATATATTTAATTACATTTATTTATATTAATACTTAATTTTTTTTTTAATATATGAACTATATGGATTTCGTACAATTATCATTGGATCAATATAAGTATATTGTATTGATTATATTGTTAATAATGATAATATGTATGCATTTGAAAAATTGAAATAAGGAAAATAAAAATTTTTTTGCAATCTATTAAATGGTTCAAAAATTTGAATGAATCTATTTCCAACTCTTTTTTTTTTTTTTAATCCATGAATTTAATCCTTTATATTTACCCATATAATTGATTTTTTTTTCTTTTTTTATCTAAACTTATTAAATTTATTTGATAAATTTAGAATGAAATAATTTTATAAAATTTAGTTAATTGATTTATTACATTTATTTTTCTTTTCTTAATTGATGATAATAATTTGATAAAAAGAAAAAATTAAATTTTATTTGAAATGGGGCGAGAGAAAGAGTGTCATTATCATAGTTATCATTTTGATAGGGCTATCATTATCAAATTTTTTGTTATGATTTAAAATAATTATAAATGATTAATTTATATAAAATAATGGTAAATAAACTAAAAGCATCGTTTATTTTTAGTAAAGCAACACGATTATTTGATAATAGTGTGGTATTTTTAGATTACTGTAGTGTACATGATGATTATATTGGCATTGTTTTTCTAACTATATCCATAGATATCATAATACCTGTTCAAGATATTCTGTTCATTGATATTTCGGTACTTATTACAGGTTATCATCCTTTTCCAAATTGCAAATTTCACAAGGCTTCTATTATTGAAATCTAATGGGGAAAAAAATCAAAGCTTTTCTTTCACCTGTTATTTCAATTTTTTCAAATATTATTTCGGAACAAAAACTAACAAATTGTGTAAAATCATATTGGCAATATAATATATTATTATTATTATTATTATTATTATTATTATTATTATTATTATTATTATTATTATTATTATTATTATTATTATTATTATTATTATTATTATTATTATTATTATTATTATTATTATTATTATTATTATTATTATTATTATTATTATTATTATTATTATTATTATTATTATTATTATTATTATTATTATTATTA
>NW_018108724.1:5162-8608 GCF_000183805.2 Loa loa | reverse complement strand
ATATACGCACACACACATACACACATTGATACATATATAAATGCATTGCTTTTAATCTCTGTTTTTGATCAAAAACATCAAAATTGAAGTAAATATAAGCTCTTTTTTTCGTCAATTTCTGCCTCATTTTTTTAGTCCAACAAAGAAAAACAATTTTTATTTATTCACATATTATAAAAATAGTGTTATTTTCATTTTTATCAATATATTATAGTAAAACATTTTTAGCTCTATCACTGTATTATTATTATTATTATTATTATTATTATTATTATTATTATTATTATTATTATTATTATTATTATTATTATTATTAATATTATTATTAGTCGTTGTTATTATTATTGCTATTATTGGCAACAATAGCAGTAGTGATACTGTCAGTATTAGTATTTGTAGAGATGCTTTGTACTTATTCGGGTTATTACACAATTTCAGGGAAAAGCACAGCTATATCAGTGACAGGAATAAAAGTAATCAGTCAATATCAATTTGTTGTGAAACATCTTTCAATGGTATTTTTCTATTTTTTTTTACAATCCTTCTTTTTTTGAATTAAAGTTATTTTTTCTTATACAAATTCGGAAAAAAAACATTTGAAAAAGCTTTCAAATTTTAATTTTAGTTTTTTCTCTTTTCAAAAAATATTTAATTTCTACTGATCTTTTTTATTTTTTAAATGTGTTTGTTATGTTCTTATCAATGAATTCGTTTAATATTTTTATATCTAACTTATTTTATTTTACTATTATTACTATTTGTTATCATTTGCTATTCGATACGTTGACAAGGACGACAAATGACAATCAGAACAGCATACCAATAAATGTATTTGTCATGCAATTAAATTATTAAATTTTTGATAATTTTGAAAATTTATCGTTTATAATATAGTGCTTTCAAATAAATGGTTTATTTTTAAATGGTCTGTCAACTTTCAAATGATTTCCTGACCACTTCCAAAGATTTTATCATTGATAATCTGCAATAAATTCAATTTTATAACAATATTATCTTTTATCGATCTGCTTAATAGATAAATTTTTTTTTTCCAGACACTGATCATATTATTTTATCAGTATAATGTTATCACTAATTGTTTAAATCATTTGTCATTGTAATACAGCATTACGAAATCTTTCATCAAATGGTTAAAATTTTTGATTCCTCCTTCCTCCTTCTTTTTTTTTTTTTTTCACCAGACTCATATCAGTAAATTGTTATCAGTGCTTTCCTAAACCAATTGCAATGCTATCCAATCCTTTCTCATCCATTCGATAAACAAAAATTTTTATTTTTTTTTTTGTTTCGTCATTTTTCTTTCGAATGAATCAAATCTAAACAATTTAAAATATTAAGGTAAGAGGATTTCTTCTATCTTTATATCTAAATAACAAAATACTGGAAATACAATGAGTATTTTGTAAAATATCGGAAATGCTAAGGGTATTTAGTGTTTCCACTCTCGGAATTTCGATATACTGTTTTTTTTTTTTTTTTTTTAATTATATGACCAAACTGGACCACAAAAATAAATATATCATGGTGTAAAATGAAATAATTGTTGAATTCTATCGTAATTTAATTAAGAAATTTATCAATCATCTGATTAATTTTACTAATTACTTTGAAAATTAATATCACTTTGTTAACTCTATCTGATAATGCTTAATTTATCAATTCAAATGAAATATGATTAAACTCTATGATAATTATCATTTACTGAATAAATATAGTAATGCTTCATTTACATTTTTCACACAACCATTATTTTATGTTTAATAAAATCAATGATGAATTTAGCAATTAACCAATGACAATTTTAAAAATGAAATATTTGAAAGAAAAAAAAAATTACGAAATTTTGTGAAACTTACGAAAAAAAAACAAAAAACAAGTTAGATAATTTTTTGGTGCTGGTACATTGTTGGTACCACAAACAATAAAAAATGCCAAATGATATAATTTTTCTTTTTTTTAATGAATAACATTTTCTGACTAAACATTTAAATAAGTCAATCAATCATCTTTTAAAAAGAAGCATTTGTTTATTTTGAAGGGTGAAATTTATTTGTTTTCTTCTTCGTTACTTGAACAATTTTAAATTTTATTTCCTTGCGATCCAAAATATTTATTTTAAATTTTACATATAACGTATATATATATATATATGTTTAAAAAATATTTCAAAAATTCGATAAGTCGATTTTTATTATAATTTGAAACTTTTAAATTATTAATCTATGCAGTAATTAAAAAAAGATAATATTATGCTTATCATTAAAGGACATATTGTATGATGAAAGGAAAATTTCAATCATTTAATTTATATTTTAAATAATTTATATCCAATTATATCCAAATTATATTCTTATTCCAATTATATTCCAATTAATTTTCCAATCGCAGATTATATTCCAGTCGAAATTAATTCACTCATTTATTTGAAACTTAACTTCTCTTCCAATTTTGCTTTTTTTTTTGCTTCTATTAAAAAAATTTTTTGAATTTCTATTAACTATATAATATAACATAGTTTTTCTTAAAAAAACAAAAAATAATAATGAACAATTACTGAAAAGCTGATAAAATTTGGAAAAATAAAGATTGCAATATTATTTTGTCGCTTTTCCATTTGATTTTCAAAAAAGTTCAATTTGCAAATTTCATCATCTTTATAATTTGCACATTTCATTTCTATTCTCTGTAATATTTCGAATGATTCGTCAAATTACAATTCATATAAATCCATTTGAACTTGATGATGTATCATAAATTCAATCGATAAATCAATAATACTTAAAAACTTTAGCTGATAAAGTTAATGATATGAAATAACCATTTTATATTTATGTAAATTATTTATAAGTTATTCATCATTAATTAAAATGAGTAAAGTATTCTATAGCATATAACTAATTTTAATTTTGATTAGTATTTTCAGTTTATTTCAAACTTTTTAATTATATGACATATTTTACTTCCCACCTTGGACAATGAAACAATTCGTTGTTAATTAATCAAAAATGAGTGAAAACAGTCACTTTGATGAATATATTGTCCATATTTTCATTTCCAGTTGTTTCATTTCCATTTCTAATATTTTCATTAATATAAGCATAAGTAGTTACTAACTGTAATTGAAATCAATTATGTAATACTGTTGCAGTCTGAGAAACAACTTGTCTTTCTTCTTCCCCTTATTGTTAATATAATTATAAAAGTAGTAATGATGATAATTATTGTTATTTCATCATTATTATTATTATTATTATTATTATTATTATTATTATTATTATTATTATTATTATTATTATTATTATTATTATTATTATTATTATTTTATTTTATTAATTATTATTATTGTTATTATTACTTACTTATTATTATTATTATTATTATTATTATTATTATTATTATTATTATTATTATTATTATTATTATTA
>NW_018108724.1:3212-4740 GCF_000183805.2 Loa loa | reverse complement strand
GTGATACCAGTGATATGGTGCCATAAATAGGAATAACAAATAGTATTAGTAGTAGTATTAGCACCAATGGTAGTGATAGTAGTAGTGGTACTTCATCAAATCACTATTGGTCATCAAATTATTGCAATTTGCACTCATTGATCCATTCTTCGACATCAACTTTCCCGTAAGTTTACATCCATTGAAATCATATGAAAATCTAGACATAAGCATGATAAAGTATCGTAAATCATAACTTTTAAATCAAATAACCATATGAGCACGTATGTAAATCCTGAAATAATCTATCCTTGGCCTTAGGACACAGTTTTGCAATATGAAGATCATTGCATGAATTCCTAACTGGAACTAACGATCTCGGATAATGGAAAAATTGCATAGAAAAATTAGAATACATTGACTAAAAGATAAACATTATCAATATTGTTCGTTATCAGGACAGTTCGTCATTTGATGATAAGAATACATTGACTAGAAGATAAATATTATCAACATTGTTCAAATTATCAATGCAGTTCGTCTCTTGATGATACTGCGAGGACTCGATCGATATTGATCATGAGTGGGTTTTCTGAAAAAGTATCATGATTAGATGTCCTCTGGTCACTTTGTTTTATCAATCATGTTCGTAGATTCATCTGCAAATTGGATTTTTCAGGAGTTAGCTGGCCATTTCTCATTTCACTTTGTTTCAAACTTTTGAAAATATTTCACACTTTAAAATAATTATATGCAAATTTTATAACTTTAGCACTGTTACCAAGTGAATTTCACATTTGATATAATAGGAATATGAGCTAAAAAACAAAGGTACACATTTATTTCCAATTGAAAATATAGCGACACATGAAGCAACGATACTTGTTGCAGACCCTTTCTTTCTTAATTTACGGTTTTTCAAAAGCATATTTTCAACTTGAATTTACCTAAACTATACCAATCAGCTCTATGTACCGCACTTCTCCATCATTAATGATGGTAACAAGGTAGATGAATTATATATAATCTCTTACCTTATGAATGTCTTTCTGATCCAAATAATTTTAATAATATTTGCTCCTCGATACAATATCGGGAATAAAGTTTCAGGGGGTTTAGAAGATTTGAAAAGTTTGACTTTTCACGAAACTAAAATTTTAGACTATGAAATAGTTGTATTCACCAAAGAGTTATAACTATAATAAGGTTGATTTGTTTGTAGTAAACAATGGAAGTAGTTGCCTTAAAATACATATAACATGGTGTGACAGGTAACTTCCATGATTGCTTCTCATTATCTTCGATGAACTATCCGATGGCCACTGAGCTACTGGTTTCATCAGGATAATTCACTGGAGTTACCACACTTTTTAAGTCAGCTTAATCAATTAATTTTGTTAAACACGAAATACTAAGTTGTGGATAAGTTTACCAACCGTTAATTATCTTTGTTAATTAGCTTTATAGCTGAACACAGTAATAAATGGATGACTTACTTGATTTGTCAAAACAATTCTCAACCACCGAACTATTTCATAGTACGGATTTT
>NW_018108724.1:0-2719 GCF_000183805.2 Loa loa | reverse complement strand
ACCAAAGAGTTATAACTATAATAAGGTTGATTTGTTTGTAGTAAACAATGGAAGTAGTTGCCTTAAAATACATATAACATGGTGTGACAGGTAACTTCCATGATTGCTTCTCATTATCTTCGATGAACTATCCGATGGCCACTGAGCTACTGGTTTCATCAGGATAATTCACTGGAGTTACCACACTTTTTAAGTCAGCTTAATCAATTAATTTTGTAAAACACGAAACTACTAAGTTGTGGATAAGTTTACCAACCGTTAATTATCTTTGTTAATTAGCTTTATAGCTGAACACAGTAATAAATGGATGACTTACTTGATTTGTCAAAACAATTCTCAACCACTGAACTATTTTCATAGTACGGATTTTGTCCACCTTCATAGTATGGACAAACAAGCAAAAAAGACTAAAAAATTTTAGGCTCATAGGAGCAAAAGATAATCATCAGGCCCGTTATTTTCATAACGGGGCTGCTACCAAAGTATCAGCAGAATGACCACTATGAAATTAACGGATCTGTGGGCCGTATTAATCCATTTCGTTCAGCTATTGATGTTAGTGTGCCGTGTTCAACTTTCTGGACGTGGTACGTGCGGAAGTTTCACGTCAAGGAGCCATACATTCACGTAATAAGACTATAATAATATATGAATACATGCATCACGTATGAATTACATGTGTTTTACGTTCAGGAAATCATACGAAATCAATAGGTAATTGATTAGTTACGTGAGTCAGCTGATTTACTTACTTTTGGTATGTAACATGGTACACCATTAAGACTACTTATGTGATACTACTCGTTTAAGATATCGAAGGTATTCTACTTGTTTAAGACATCGTTTAAGATATTAATCTTTGGTGGCATTAAATATGTATCAATTTGCTACAACTGTAGCAACAAGTTTACGTTCGAGGAATTAATCCTGCTCTCATAATTTATAACATCTTTCTTTAACCTTTAGCCTTACCACTATCACATTCTGTGGTTAAACTTTATTTTACTTCTTGCAACAAAGAGATATTAAACTGTGCACTGAGAATATCAATCTATTAATGATTGAGTACTTCATATCGCAATTATCAAGCAAGAATTTAAATTCAGTCCATACTGTAATCAATATTAATTAATTAATTAATCAATTCATCTTGCACGTCCCTCTTCCTTGCAAAAAAAGAAGTTGTGAGAATTTTAGTTCCTTCCATCTTTTTTTTTCTTTTTGAATGTATTTGTTTGATTTCAATTTACAGAATCTATTTTTCATTTGGATAAAACAAAATAAAAATTTCCCTTTTTTAAATGTCAAATTTTTTTCATTATTATTTTTCCTTCAAATTTCTTTTTTTCCTCTTCCGGTAGCAAATTTTTGCTTCCATTTCATTTCCTTTAAAAAAAAAAATAGAAATAATAATGAATCGAAATAAAAAAAAATCTTTTTGTTTTAATATATCACAAGAAGACAAAAAGAATTTCTTCTCTCTTTGTTTCATTTTTTCATTACTGTCAATTCATTTTTTTTTTTGAAATTTTCATTTTTCGAAAGTCAAGAATTATGAGCTTTGTACATTTTCTTCTTTTCTTTGATATTCCAAAGACGCCTCTCAGAAATATTTGAATTTTCTTTCTTTTTTTTTCGAAATGAAACAACCATTCATTTATGCATAATACTATCTTAGCAAACCGAGAAGTATTCAAACAAAACAAACAAACAAATAGAAAAAAGAAGCGAAAATTGTTAAAATTATGGATTACGGTAGCAAAATTACTTGAAAGGTCATTTTTCTTCCGTAAGAATTTTTCATTTTGGTTATAAAATAGATCGATTATCAAATTCGCAAAGACTTTAGTACCACTGCATTTTGCATGACCTAGCAATAATTCAAGAGCGGAAAAGTGCTACTAATGAGCGCAAATATAACCTAATCAAATTATTTCTGTAAAATTTCAAATCTATATTATAATAGCGGTATGCTATCGCTTTCCAAAGCATCATGAACTATAAAATAAGTAAAATGGTCTTTGGGTAGGTTTCCCGTCAAAGATTACGCCAAGTAATTTTCATATACCCAACAGTACGGATGGCATAATTTGACAAAATTTGATAAATTATATCCATTGAGCCTATATTGCAGGTAGCTACAACTAATTAAAATTATTTTAATATATTCATTCGGATAGAAAATTGCATGAGAACAACATTATTTGCAGTTTGAGCTCTCATTCTATGCCAAACTATTTATATACTAGAATGTAACCCAGAGAGTTTGCCATTAGTGAGATTAAAACTTATCAGTACCTGATAATATTACTGAGAGGAAATATCAGAGATTTGTGACAAATCATTATCTAGGAGTTGTCCATATGAAAACTGGGACATTGGTTTAGTTATTCTTATCCGTTTTCAATAACCTTAACTTGCATGGATTTTATGCTTTACGAAAATATAAGCCTGAATAGGACAATTTACTATATTCAGGCCTATATTTTCATAACTACAGGATTCATTAGAAAAGAAAAAAGAGAGCCACTAATCTTGAAATGAATAATTTAGTCTTTTCAACTTTTTTTTTGAAAAATTTTTCAGATTCTTAAATACGTTCTATTCAAATAAATCAAATTATAACATTTCTTAGTGACTGAATAAAAATTAATCGTATAGTTCATAAATTATTAAATAAATTTCTAGGTTAACAAGTAATCAGTTTTTAATTGGTGTT
>NW_018108723.1:24948-32472 GCF_000183805.2 Loa loa | reverse complement strand
GTAAATCTTTTTCAAAATTGATAAATATCACTTATCAGTTCCTCAAATTTTAATTTAAAAACGAAAAAAACTTTCGATAACTATAATTAAAGTTATCGAAAGTTTTCTTTTTTTTTTTTAACTATGATAATTAAACGTAAAATTAAAATACACATCTATTTATATGATTACACAATTGTAATAAAAGTAATCAAGAATAAGCTAATTTGGATTGACTAATGATAATTCGTTTCTTTTTTTTTGGTGGATTAAATTTTAAGTTATTTACCTGGTTGGAATTATTTGATATATTGTTTATTTGAATTGGTAAAAGATCAATTTTTTAAGTTAGTCTGAATAAACTCTGAATAAATTTTATAATTTCATTCTAGATATACTAATAGCTTAAATAAAATACTAATAGTTTAAATAAAACAGTGTTATGCAAATGTTTGGGTAAATTTTTAACAATGTAGAATAGCAAAGTTATTCCTAAATAAGCTAAATGGCTTATTTCCTTACAGCAAATGATACGGTCATTTCTAAATCAATAGAAATAGTAAAGAAATAGTAATTAAATCTTAATTTTCACCAATATCTGATACATTTTTGTATTAAAAAAGATTACTTATGTTAGATGAAAAGATACCGTTCATGAACTATTACGAAATAGTAAGCCATAAAAGATTTTATTAATCAAAATTTTAAATCGAAAATTAAACTTCAAAAGATGACAAATTAGTTTGAAATCCATGGAAGAAAATATTTTTAAAATGTTACAAAAGTGAATTGAAGTTAGAATTTTGATTTTAAGATACAATTTGACAGTGAAATAATCTTTGCGACTAAACTAGAAAGGCAAGGAGTGAACAACACAAATCACAACACTATATCTAACTGCATATTAAATTTACAATTTGTTGAAAATTTTCCAATTTCGTAAATTTCAATTTTTGTCACGTGTCACATTGTTATGGTTGATGAAGTAAACATTGTTAATTTGCATAATCAATGTCATTCCTGTTAGCTATAATAATCAACACTGACAGTTATCGATTTCGACTATAATTTTTTTTCTTTTTCATTCCTAATTCATTTAATATAAGGGCGAATCCCATTATGTTTCAAAGAAGTAGTGCCATTTTTGATCGTTTTTCTCAATAATTCCTCGGGTCACGATGAATTACTATGCTCATAGACCAGTGTTGCTTTCAATTTCTTTCGATAGAAGTAGATTGCAAGATAAAATGGAGCACACTAATGCATGCATCATGCAAACCGCAGGACAGTATTTGCTATCCATCGGCAAGTGAATTGAATTTATGTGAAATTTTATTGAACATAAAGAACAGCATGCAATGACATATTTAAAATTTAACAGATGAAAATTACTATAATTTTTAGCAAATGATTGTGACACATTTTCCGCCTTTGTTGCGCACAAGTTAACTTACTAAGAAAATAAAAATTCGTTGTTAAACATTTATATCTGTTATATGTTTACATTGTGTATGCTACTTTACCAATATATCTGCGACAAGTAGACATGTTTAGTGGTCAGATGACATACAAGTACTTAACTCATTGACCAGTGACAAGTGGACAATAATTTTTTTCTTTTTTTTTTTTGAAACATGTAATTGTATTCATTGCATGCAAGATTGCATCAATTCCTTTTCGAATTCATAATTGGAAATGAAATATATATGGCCGATATTTTGTTGAACAATCTTTACGATTTAATTAATGTTTGATTATTTGAATGAAATATTTTTGTGAATTTATTAATAATCCTTAGGCTGTTATAATGAATGAAACGATATTAAAATGTGTTTAAAAAAGCAGAAATTATACAAAAAAAAAATTAAAATGAATTTAAAAACAAAAATTCTCCCTCAATCTTATTTCTCTCATTCAAAATTTCTCTCGTTTTTTCTTTTTTTTGTAAAAGTATTAGTTTTTCGAAAATTTCCAACAACTTGTCATTTTGGTGATTTAATACCTATTATTTGCTGAATAAACAATAACTCTACCGTATGACTTTAGTAATTCAATTATCTATTGATCCCAGATGGAAAGTAACACAAATTAATAGATGATTTGCTTTAATGTTGACAAAATATGAACTGATAAATATTCAATGAATGATAGAGGAAGGAAAATATGAATGAGAGAAAAGAAAGAAATGGGAAAATATAGAGTAGAAATAAGTTAAAAATGATAGAGAAATTTTTATAATTTATAATGAACAATGAATTGATAATAAATATTATAAATTAATTTTAAAAACTTCGAATTTTCAATCATTTTGTCAATTTGTGTCAAATGATAAATTAACTTTTCATGAAAGTATTAATTAATTATTGCATGGTTAGTTTGCTTGGATAATCGATAAATTATTGCTAAAATGAAAGCAAAAAAGTTTTGTAATTTTAATTTTTTTTTAATTTTACCTTTTTTGATTAGAAATTCTTGCCATTTTTTTTTTCACTGTGATTTTCTAAATTCTACAACGATAATTTAACTTAACTCTTTTTTTTTAAAAAAAATTTAATTCCTTTTTTAAAAAAAATCATTATATCTCAATGAATTTGTTAAATATTTTCATTATTTCGTTATGAATTATTATAAGGAGTAGCGTTTAGCAAGAAAAAATTTAAAAAAAAGAGAAAGAAAAAGGATGATTAACAGTTTATCAGTTATTTTACTGTTATCAATGTTATCATCATGAATATTATTAGTAATATTATCAGTAACAATCGTCATTCCTACCAGCATCGTCAATTATGTTCTGGAATTGATTTTGTGAAAGAACAACGAACAATATGACTTCTTTACCTGATATGTCATTCCTCATATATTTATCAGTTCATATTTATCATCATTTGTGCAAATATGCTAATTTTATCATCGATAATTCCCGGATTAGGTAGCGACTAATTAAAGATTGCAATTAAAGCATTCCATTTGTGATTAATACTTCTAAATACTGTATTAATGCTTAGTTTTACAAATATTAGGAGTAAATTGTATTTTGATAAGAATGATCAAGATCAGATAATTCTTCATGGTCACTTATATGGTAAAGAAAAAATAAACTTGCTTGAATGATATTTCTTTCCCAACAACAATTATTGTTAAAATATTGCAATAATTTAATTGTACCAGTTTAATTCGATATAGTTAAGCTATATCGAATATTTCATTAATTAACAATTTATTTCATTAATTAACAATTCAGCAAAACTTCACTTCCTATATTTTCGTGAGTAATTTGCTTAAAAATTATCAAATATTTTCACCGGTCGTATTGAAATATTATCCGATTGATTAACTAATAAGAATATGATCATACGGTCACGTAGAATTATGCGTAAGCAATTTTTACCTTCAGATTAGTTTGATTTGGAATAATTACAAAAAATATAACTGAAACTAAAATTGCAATTATTTTTGTGTCAGTTAAATTGTTAGTGATAATTGAAAGTAAAAATAATATAAAAGCTGTTTGCGTTATTGTATTCTCAGCATGTTGTACGCCTTTATTAGGATCCGGATCGGATCTTCTCTGATCTAGTATCAGAGTTTGATCTGTCACTAATTCAAATGAATCAACATCTGGATTTATCGAATAAATCAAATAGAAAAAACTTACATTGCCCTTCTCATGTTGTGCTCTTGATCATAATTTATTATGACTTCCTGTTTTAATCACCTTCTCTTTGCAATCTTTAAACATAACTCTTCATTATCTAATACACATTTATGATTACTGTAGCGCCGGAAACTCAGATCAAAAAAAAAACTGCTATTCGACATAGCAACCTGTCCATTACAAATCGTTTTTTTTTCTTGTTATCGAATTACTCATTGAACTGTGTGAAAAGGTCATGCTTTGTAGCTGTTCGACTGAACAGCAATGGCCAAAAGGTCACGACTTCCTCTTTTGTTTTTCAAAGCTTCATTGACCCCTTGCATCAAACATAATTCATTTATAACAAATATTTTTATAAAACAATAATTTGTGCAATAAAGCATTTGAGGATAATTTTACAATTTCTCATCATACTTTTCTCGTCGGTATTTTATCGAGAACTTCCAAAGAAACTGACATGTCATATTGCAATGTTATTCTTATCAACTATCACAACATATGTATCGGAGCAGTTGACAATTATATGCCCTCATTTGTAATGTTTTGTTTGACGAATATCGTGGCATTATTTGCTGTTAAATTCCATCCAAATTTCTTATCGATTTCCTCTTCATAACATATTTCTGAATATTTAATTATTTCCGGAAAATAAGAAATGATTATTATCGAATAATTAACCATTTGTAAACATTTAATGATAAATAATCAGTAAAATTATTCATTTCCTTTCTAATCATAATTCTTTTCATTTCATTGCAGTCTTTTCATTTTATTAATAACTTTCTTTTTTCATTTTACTAATTTCCTTTCTTTTTTTTTAATTAATAATTAAAAATCTTCGAACTCTTTCCCATGTTATAACTGGATTTTTTTACTTTATTAGCAAAATGGTTGCTGTGTTAAATGACGAAAATAGAAATACTTTTCATACAAAAATTACAATTTCTGAAACATTAAATAAAGATGCTTACATTTCAACCAAAATACAGTGAAAAAAAAAGGAAAATTCAAATTTTAAATTTTTCAATTTAAAAAAAGAAAAAATGAAAATCTCTTTATGGAAGAGATCACAAATAAGATTCAAGCACTCAAATATGTATGTATGCATTTAATGTATTCAATCAATATCATCAATATTATACATGAAATGAAAATTAACATTTTTTAAAGTATGGGAAGAAAAAAAAGGGTAATAAGAGAAAGCATTATTGGAAAAAAAGGCCCTTCCTATTTTCATGTTCAATTTAAAACTATTTAACAATTTTAATTCAATTCAATATTGGTAATAAAAGGTGAAATGATTGTTTTTTTATTTATTTGAGTATTTTTCAATTTCATTAATTCGTTACAATTAATGAATAATTTCAAACGGAAATTTAAATCAAATTTTTGCTACCTTTCATGTAAATTGAAACTCTTTTAACCAAAAGAAACAAAAACCAAACCAATGTTTCCCAATTTTCCTGCAACATTTTATGATTTTAAAAATTCCGAATTATTGACATTTCAATGTTTTCAAAAAAAAAAAATCAAACTTTTTTGAAATTTATATTTTTCTTTTCTTGTTAATTCGTTAATTTGAATGATAAGGAGTAAAACAAAGTAAATCAGTACGAGAAGTGATAAGAAAAAGAGAAAGTGTTAAGAAATATTGAACATTTCAATTAAACCACAAGATGAACCTTTTCTTTTTTTCCTTTTCAAAAGAGAGAGAGAGAGAGAGAAAGGAAGAGAAAGAAAAAAAAGAGAGACTGAAATAAGGTATTATAATTACAACTTCTAGAGAGCAATCAAATAGAAAAAAAAAAAAAATTAAAAATGGATAAATGAATAGATTTATTTATCATGGGGAAATGGGAAGAGTGAAAAAAAAAATTGAATTTTTGTAAATTTTTAAAAATGAAGTGAAAAATGTGTAGCATTTAGTAGTACCGGAAAAAAAAAAAAAAATGGGCTTCTCCTTCTAACAAATTTTCAATAATTTGTTTTCATTTCTTCATTTGTTTCTTTGTTCTTTTTGCGCCACTTTTCTTAGCACTCTTCTTCCGTTTAGTTGTTGTTTTCTTGGCACCACTTGGCTGTAAAATTCATTTATGCGACATTTTTAAATTCAAACAATTAATTGTTAATTATTAATTATTGAATATACATAAACTTACAGCACTTTTACGTACACGTGGCTTTCTGGGTGATGATGGTTTCACGCTACCTGTAGCTCGTTTTAATGCCATTTTTCTTTTTACGTACGCGTAATTCAAATATATTGCTAGAAAAAAAAAATGAATTTCATTTTCTTTTCTTTTTCACTATCTTATTTTCAACAAAATATTGATTTTAATTAGTATACACGTAAAGTTTTATATAATTACATGTCAATAAATATACGCAGACATACGTGTAACTTGAAATTAATCAATATTTGAAAAATGTGAATAACGATTCTCTTGTTCATTCCATTTTCTTTCTTAACTTATATCATTGAACAGATGAATATATGCAATTAATAAATGAAATTTAATGGAGGAATAAATAATTTGATAAAATTTATATCTTTTATTTAATGATTTAAAATTTAATTTATATCCGATATATCATTTTAGTTGAATAATTATTGTTGTATATTAATAATCATTAATCGATACTTTACAGCTATTAAAAATTATCTTCCTTCCTTTTTCTTTTCTTTTTTTAATGATAATATTACTCTAACTAATAGAATAACAATTTTGATTAAAGCATATTTTTAAAATTAACCGAATTTATTATTTTTCAACCCGCTACAAATAAAAAAAATCAGAGTGGTCATTGGTCAAACGAAGGTTGTGACCAATTATTGTTAATGATTGTATCATTCAATTTCTAATAAACATAAAAATCATTGCTTAAACCATACTTGAATAGTACAAAATGATGATAAATTGCTTATACTGTTACACAATTTTTCCAACAAAAGATAAGATGAGAGAAAATACAAGGATTGATGATAATAATAATAAATGGATGAAGCCAATGAGGCGGGGAGGAGTATAATAGATGAAGAGAATGTAAACAGATAGATCTATTGATTACTGCAAAAAGAGAAGAGGAGGAAAATACGATGAAAAGAAAAAGTTGTTTAATGTTTAATTTGAAAATTTAAAGCAGAAAAGGGAGGATGGATAGATAGGAATGGATGAAGAAATATACGTATACTCGCTCGTTTCAGTGAGTAAACAAACGAGCAAAAGAGCGCGTAGTTATGCGAGCGAGCGAGCGAGCGAGCGAGTGAGTGAGTGAGCGAGTGGTAATTTTCAATCATTCACTACTAACTAAACAAACAACAATGATGACGATAATGATTGAAGGATACTAACGATAAAAGATAATAACATCAACAACAAGCAATAACATATCATTATGATGCCCACAACTATCCTACAACATATGCCTTACTTATTACTAAATGTTACTACCACTACTACTGCCACTAATACTTGAATCTTTACTCGTTGCAAAGCGCTTTTATACCTTTTCAGTTTCCTCCCAGTTGCAAATTTACATAATGTATTATATGTCTAGGGGCGGAGCATCATTGAAACGAGCGATATCGCTCGCTTTATATCGATTTATTGATTAATTCATATGATGACACCAAATCATCCAGCACCAATTTTCTATACATATATATATATATATATACACATACACATGTACATACATACACACACATACACACATACACACACACACAAGTACATACATACATGCATACATACATACACACATACATAGATACATACATATACATACATACATGATGCATACATACATACATACATACATACATACATACATACATACATACATACATACATACATGTATACCTACATGCATACATACATACATACAT
>NW_018108723.1:18930-24887 GCF_000183805.2 Loa loa | reverse complement strand
CGGGAAATGATCTTTTTTAACATTTCAATGAAAAAGTACCGATCTTTTCAACAATCGAGGATTGATTTTTATTAATCGTTTATGCTAATTTTGTCCTCATTTGTTTTCTTAAATGAAATCCTTGTTCAACAATTTAAATATCCACAATTATTGTAATAAACCCTTACCGATTCCTGTTATTTTATAATAAATATATCGATTAATTTGCATAAATGAAATTTCTAATCTTATATTTTTTTAAAATTTTCCTGTTTTTTTAAAACAGTTTTTAAATTATTTCTAGAAAAAAAAGAATTTTCACATAAATAATTTCATTACTTTTTTATATTAATATTATTTTATTGCTGCATAAGTATATTAATACGATGTTAAAAGATACGGTGTTAAAAAAAGAAAAAAAAAAAGAAACAAATTGAAAAAACTTTCTCGACGAAATGAATTCAAATTTAGTATTTATGTATGAATTCATATATGAATTTAGATTGCTATTTAAATGTTTTAAGCCAAATGAATTGTGGGATGATATCGTTATTAATCATAACGAAAAAATAAATTAATTAATTAAATTTTTATTTTACAAATATTTACTGAGTGAAATTTATCAATAAACAATATGATTTTATTTTGATAACATACATGTTATCAGAGATTCACTCCCTCAAACTTTATCAGAATTAAAGTTTTTATCAAAAAAAAAAAAATTATCAATATTTGAGAAATTTATCTCTAATAAATAAAATTCTTTTGAAGTTTCCTAAAGAGATTGGAAATATTGATAAAAATTAACTCTTAAAATTTTCATAATTCTCTCTATCATTCTCTCTCTCTCTCTCTCTCTCTCTCCTTTCTTTTCCTAATTTAGTTTTGATTTCTAATTTCAAAACTGTTAGGGATGATTGAATCCATCTTTTTTGAACCATTTGTATGTAACATTTGACAATTCAATATATTTTATCAATTAATACCAAATGACTTTATATTTCCGAAACAATTACGGATTAATTTCCGGAAAAAAAACAGTAATCTCATATGATATCAGATTTGTTATAATACTAAATAATTCTATCTAATGAATCATTATTTCCTTGCGAGAGATTCAATCATCATAAAGACCAAATTTTCATTTCAGATTCAATTTTCATAACCGGAAATTTTACTAATTATTTTAGAGATTTATTAATAATCCTTTTCTTTTAACAATACCTGTCATATATTACCTGTGCTATCAGTAATATTTAATTATTTGCAAAAATTCCCCAATTTAAACTTCTAAAGATTGCTTATCGTCTATTATCCGGATGATGATCACTTGAATTGCTAATACTTTAATGCAAATGTCAATATTTTATGCAAAAAGAGTAATATGATCTTAAATGATAGCATAGTGAATTCATTTAGATAAAATGTGAAATTTCCGGAAGCTGTCAAAAAAAAAAAAGTTAAATGAAATGATAGTAGTGTTAGGAAATCCAGAAAATCAGAATCCAGAAAATGAGACGTTTGGTTTCTTTTTTTTTTTCTCTCCCGAAAATTGACTTTTATGCTTTTTTATGGTATCTTTCAGCTATCTTTAATTTTTGCGCAATAGATTGATTACTTAGCAAGGATTTGATCATGGAATCATCCTATTCCGTAATATCTTTGGCGTAAAATGATGATGATGATATCCTGTTGACTTCCACATTTTTGGTTCATAACGGATTTGTTACAGAAAACTATTTGGTAGTGAATTAGAATAGACTATTCCGGAAATTTTAGCATAAGCATAATCATGAAATTAACCATCGAAGACTGTCCGGAATCGAATAATTACTTGATAAACAAAATAGTTGATAAATTTTTGATATCGTGCATAGAACTGATTTTACAGGATTTTAATTATTAATTTTTTGATTATAATAGCTGATAATGATTTTTGACTGATTCAATTTTCAGGGTTGTTGTTTATTTCGTAAGTCTGGATTAGTTTTGATCATTAATGGTACTAATGTCATAATTTCAGGAAATACCTGTATCATTATATCCCAGTATTCAGGAAACAACTGTATCATTATATCCGGTATTATCTTGAAAACATACATCCTGAATATTGGGTTTTAACGTTTTTCTTTTTTTTTCGAATTAGTTAAAATATCTGATAAGCATACAGTTTTATCATCGTATATTTAACAAATATGTACAATAAGCCTTATTCATTTCAGAGGTAAATGTTCAACTACAGTCAACTTACAGTAATATTATCAATCAAGGGTTATGTTTTATTAAATGATTGGACATTCGCAACAACACCTAAATGTCCGACCAAATGATCGATTGGACATTCGCAACATCTAAATGTCCGATCAAATGACCAAAGTTGGATGCATCGAAACAATTACCGTGTTTGTGACTGATTAACATTCTCTTTCTCTCTTTTTTTTTTTACATTCTCTTCAAATCTTTAAAAATTTAAATTTTTAAATAAAATTTCAGAAAAATGAAAAGATGAAATAGAAAAGTAAAAAAAAACGAACGGAAAAAAAAACAAAAACAAAAAAGAAAACGAAAAAGAATCATTGCACGATTTAAATTATTCTTTTATTTTAGTTATTCCGAATAATATATACAAAGTTTTTTTTCCGGATTCCTTACAATTTCGACTTGTTACTTCATCCGGTTATCATAAATATTTCTCGGATTGTTACTGAAATTATTGTTGGCGTAATTACTACTAATGCATGGGATCGTATTGCAAAAAAAAGAAACCGGAATTCATAATAAATCAGAGTGGAAAACTGATCGTTGAAATGAAAGGATGATTTCATTTATACTAATATTATACGGATCCGGTTAACCGGATAGCCATTTGATAAAAGACATTGATGCATTTTGTCGATCGTTGAATGACTACGCCGGGACACCATAGCATCTACTGCATAACAACTAAATGACATGCGACAGCATGTAATCAAATGATAGTTCGCACGTTTCGTTTCTCATAAAATTTCCAAAATTTCGAAATTTTTCATCCTATCATATAGCCAATAAAATAAGCTATCAAATGATATCTAATATGAGCTAATTTAATTAGCATCATCATGAGTTAGAATGATTTTTTGGAAGTAATTGTTGGACTAGTGATGAATGTTAAAATTCAATTCAAATTTTATTCCCAATTTTGATTTTTCTTCATTTAATTTAATCAAAATTTAAAGATAAAATTAAAATTTTTGAAAAAATATAATTTATAATACCTAAATTTGCATTTAAACCTATTTTCTTGTGCATTACTTGTAATTTACCATATAGTGTTGCGCATAAAATATGCAAATTTTTTCACAATTTTTAATACTTTTTAATGCAGATTTTACGATTTGCATGTAATCAATATTTAATTTAGCTTTGGAATAATTTGATTTCAACGAGATATCAATCCGGTAGGTGGTTGTATGCGCTTTTCCTCTCATTATTTGCATGTTTGTTGGTGGTGATTTTTAAAATTTCCGATAACTTTTAATTATTACCTCTTCATTTAATGCGTTTATATGTGAAATTACATCAATTTAATTATAAGATAGCATTTGTGATAAACATAAGGTGATTGTTAACATTTTTGAAATCAAATTCCGGATTCCGAAAAATTGATATTCATTGCTTAAAGTTTGTAACAACTAAATTTCATGATATTTAAAAATAACAACAGGTAATAAACTCTGTATGACATTAATTTCAATTGGTATATTAGAAAAACAGAACTCTTGCCGGATAATTTTTCCGGAGCGAACATTACCACTAGGAAAATGGAAATTTTGCTAAAATTAAATTTTTAATAAATCTATAAGAAATTTTCACTTTCATTTCTTCGTAAGACAAAAAAAAAATCTCTCTATTTGTTCACTAAGATATTTAATTTATTAGAATGATAATTGATTAAAATTATTACAATTAAATTTACCAACAATAATTGAGTTTTAAACATAAACAAAATTAATTCGTTTTATAATTAAATATTTTAAAATGAAACATTTCGAAATATAAAATTTGATCGTTTCTTCTTTTTTTTTTTTGTTCATAAAATTTTACAAAAAAATTAACTGATTGATTATGTGATTAACAATTCTTCGAGATAATTTGCTCCATTTTATGCTAGCAAATAATAAATACAAGGATGAATTGATTATTTAATTAGCTGATTATTAGTTAATTATAACAACTAATTATTTAATTAGATTTAATTAAAATTCTAAATGATTTTCCGAGAAATAAAATTAGAATTATTGAGCCAATCGTTGCATCTTTATGTCACATTATCATATCTTTACATCACATTATCATACAAAAATAATACTTTCTTTTTAAAATATTTTTATTTTCAACTTTCCCTTAATTTTCCCTTTTTTTTTTCCATTTTAAATCATAAAATTTTTATTGAAGTAATTTCCGGAACAATTCCTGAAATAAAAATGATTATGTAAATAAACAGGAAAGGAAGGAATGACAGGACAACGCATTCCGAAACGATTTGATTTTCGTTATAAGGAAGCACGACTTTCCGGACAAAGCCGACAATTGCGCATGGATGCAATTCGAATCGAGAATGAACTGATGCTATTGCTTCAGCAGGAATGTGTTCTCATTCAGGATTACAACATTCAAATGTTACAGTATCTGGAATTGCAATTGACCTGCGATATTATGGTATGCTTTTTATGTCTCACTTTTTCTTTTTTTTTTGATAATACTGTATCACTGGTGTTATTATTATTATTATTATTACTTTAAGAAATGTATCTTTTTCTGGCACATTTTTCTTTTCATTTCACCAATTTAACTAATTTAATTTTTGTGTTATTTTCAAAATTTGTTGAACTAATTTTGAAATTTAATTCAAATACAGTACACATTGCTTTTTTTTTCTCTTTTTTTAAAAGATTTTTTTATTTTTATTTTTTAAGAATTTTTCGCATTTTTATTACAATTGAGAAAAAAAAAATTGAGGGATATTTTGAAAACAAACAAATAAATTACATTTGATGCGAAAAAAAAACGATCTTTGAACAGCTAATTTCCGTAATTTGGAAATTAAAAATTTGAAAAATATTTGCATTTCTATTTTTGTCATATGCGCCTTTTTCTTTTTTCTGCAGCGTCGAAGACTCAATGCGATGAAAAAACAGCGGAAACGTTTATCGCGAATGCTTTAAAGAACAGGAATTGAAATGAAACTGGAAATGAATTGTAATTAATTATTCCTATCTGATAATAATTTATTTAATAATTGGTTTAATGAAATTTATATTTTGGAGTGATGAAATTGCTATAAAAGTGATAAATGTGCTAATTTTACTATAAAAATCTTAAATTTATGTCATGTGAAAACGCTTTTTCGAAAAATGTTTTTCGAAAAAAAGAAAAATACTTTTTCGAGGAAAATCGATCAACCCTTTTCTTTTTTTTCCTTTTAAAATACATTTAAACATTATTATTAATGATTAGCAAAAGTTCAATTGTAAATTATTAATTAATCAGAAATGCAATCATTTATGGGATGAAAGAATGGGAAATGGTGTGAAAAATTTTACGAGGAAGATGATAAAATTTAAATTAAACGAGAAAAATATTGAATGAAATTTTGAAAAGATTGAAATTAGCAAAATTTTTGACATCATTAAATAGAAAATATTCCGGTAATTCTGTACAAAATTTACGATAATATTTTAGTGATATGCTATAGTAAAATAATTTTTTATTTGATATTTGTACATTTGTTTTAATTATTTCACAAATTCTTTTGAGATAATTCACAGTTACTTTTAATTATTTCATAAATTCTTTTGAGATACTGTAGTGAATATTGTTCGGGTTCGTTTGAGAGGGTGATGTCGGAGACCACTTTTGCCAGCGATATAACGCGAGATGTCGTAGCGTTAAGTTGAATTGAGTTGATGCAAATAGGATGATTTGAGTTGAGTTGTACA
>NW_018108723.1:14022-18433 GCF_000183805.2 Loa loa | reverse complement strand
AATCTAAATGTCTCAATTTAATCTAAATATCAGAGATGAAACTTAACATTACTGTTAATATACTGTTCAGGATACGACAGAATGAATAATGAATGTATAACCGGAATAGCACAGATTGTCAATTAAAACCGATGGAAATCATCTCTTATCTGAAGAAAATTCCAGATTCAGTAGCCGAAATATTCAATGATGCCATTTGAAGATAACTATTTGGCTCATTAAATAAAGCCAAGATTATATTCTTAAGAAAAATATCTAACATAAATCGAGAATTAAATGAGGTCAACATTTTATCACAAAGACATTTTTCTCATATCATTTTCATTTTCTTTTTTTTTTATCTTTTTTTGACAGTAAGAAAACAATTTTTATAAAATGAATGATATACATTTTGATAATAACCTCATTCAAATTTTTTATCATACAAAATTTTAAAATAAATATTAATTGGTTTTACATTTATCTGTTTGTAGTTAAAATGATAAGGAATATATTAAGTGATAAATTTAGTCACACTATCAGCTATTTCATTAACTACCTACCATACTTATTGCCTTTAATAATCCAGGTGTAACATATAAGATTGACGTTGAAAATTTATTAAATTTATTTCTATTTTAATCGAGAAATTGCAATGAAATTGATTTTCAATTCACATTTAGCTACATAATTGACAATAAATGATAACAAGTGTAGTAAAAAAAAAAATTAGTAAAAATGGCAATAAGTAATTAGTGAAAAATTAATAGAAATGCTGATAAGTAATTATATCAGTTCAATTGAAGGTTAATTTTTGACAACTTTACTGTAGTTATCACCAAAATATCCTCGTTTTTCACCTTTTCTTTGATTATTCATTAACGATTTATTTGATTCTAATAAAATTTCCAATCACTTTTTATCGGATATTTCATTTTAAAATTAAAAACCGAAAAAAAAGTCTCTGCTTAATATGAAATGAAATAATAAATGGCAAAAAATTCCCAATTATTAATCTGAATTAGTAATCTGTTAAATTTGAAATGCACAAATCTGATTTTATGCTACCTAAAGTAAAATTATCAAATTCTCTGATTTCATTCAACAAATGTACGATCAATTGAATAATTATATTAGTTAAATTAGTTGAGATTGTAATCTCTTACCTGATAGGTAACAATAATCGATTTTCTCTTTTCATCTAATATTTAATATGTTGAAATATTAATTGAAAATTTTCGATTCCTTTAATTATGAAAATCCCCAATAGAAAATTGTAATATTAACTTATGCACTGAATGCATAAAATTTCATTCATTTATCTATGACGAAATCATAGAATCACTGAAATATTTGCAATAATTTTATTAGTCAAAAAATTAGAACTCAATTTGCATAATGCGACTATAATTTATCATACAGGCAAATATTTAATATTAACATTTGATATTGCATAATAAATTTCATCGTTCAATGCTTTAAAATAAGCAGCAAAGCAGTAGTAAGCTTTGTTATTAGCACAATTTTTTATATTAATTAATTCCATCAAATAATTCCTTTTGTACCTAAATAACAAGCAATAAGCTTTCTTATTAGCACAATTTTTTATATTAATTAATTTCATCAAATAATTCCTCTTGTACTTAAATAACCTAATAAAAATATTCCGGAATGCATTTGTAAACTTCATAAAAATGCTTATAATCAATTTTATTCATTCAAATATAATAATATTTGTTATTTAAGTAAAATAATTAATAACACCGAATATTTAAGTAATTTCTTGACATATTCAAGTATTTATTTTCCTCTTCCATTTTCATCTTCTTTTGGCATCTCAAGGAAGATAAAGTTGAAAATTTTTCAATTTAATCTTATATTACAATATGATTACAATTATGGTCATATTATAATAATTATTATTTTTAAGTATTGTTTCAAGTAAAAGGAAAAAAAAGTAAAAATAATTATTGGAAGTGGAAAAAGAACGAGAAAATTAGTGGCATTTATTAAAAGTTAAACATTACTTTTTTTTTTAATATAAATAATATAAAATAAAATGAATGGAAAGTAGAAAAAGATAAATATGATAAAATGGTTAAATAAAAAAAAATACCATTTAATAATTTACAATAAGTAGTAATCACAGACTGTTAATTTATTAAATGAACCATTTGAAAATCCTTTTGCAATCAAAAAAAAACAAAAACAAAAAAAAGGTCAAAAGGTTTAAAAAACTATAAATATATGATTTTGTCAAAAATATCATTAATATATCAATGGAAAATTAGCACTTTTTTTCCCATTTAAAAAAGAAAACGAAATTAGTCTGTGCAATTCGAATGATCGTTATCAGTTGAACTATGTCGGATGATAAGCAAAATGGATTTGTGGGCAGACATTGAAAATTAGAAAGGAAAAAAAAAGAACTTTCAACCTTTAACTTGAAATTTACATAAATTTCAACTTAATGGCTTCTGACAATAAACAGCAGAATACAGACGAAAGTGTAATTGATAATAGTGATTGATAATTGATAACAGTAAGGTTATTCTAAAATGCAGGCATAATATTTGAAAACTTGAAAATAATTGGTAGTAATTGAAATGAAATAACATTAAGAAAAGAAAACCCGTGAAATTTGGCAGGATAGCCTACGAGAAGTATACAAGTAAACGTAGCGTTGGATTGTAACATTAAAAACGTGAATTACGTGAAAGTGATACACAATCATTAATTCTATACATACATTTGCAAAAAATAATTACCAAAAAAAAAAGGCATAAAATTTACAACCAAAAATAAAATGAATTAATTAAACGTTGGAATATATATTTCAAATAAACAAAAAAAAAGAAAAAAAAAACATTTCAAGTAAAATTTTGCATCCGATTAAATTTTTTTTCTTTTTTTTGCTTAAACTAAAATTTACATATTCCAAAAAATATGCATCATAACAAGGGAAATAAATTTTGGAGTAAAAAATGGAATAAATTATAGATGAAGAAGGGAATGCATAATACAGATAAATACCGGAAAAGGTAATTTAAATTAATTAACATCCAGTTTTCCGAGAAAATATATGAACTAAATACAAGAACACATCCAAACATACAATATAGACTTCAATTTTTATATCTAATATGATAGAAAAAAAAAATTTGGACCTATTTTTAGGATTATAATTTAACATAATATTGATAAGATTTGGACTTATAAATAATTGTCGGTAATATAAAAGAAAAGATGGCAGAGTAAATTCATTTGCTAATAAATAAAATGACAAATGCTTTTATGTGACAAAAGTCAAATGATTTTAAATAATATAGTAATTAATAAATCATTAGAATTAAAAAATTTTAATATATAAGAAAATTTGCATAATTTTAAAATTGAAATATGAAAGATATTGATTTTATTAATTTGTAACCAAAAAAAAAAAAGAAATTCATTTTATAATTTAGCCTTATTGCACCATTTCTTGTTGTGAATTAGCATTATTAGCCTGAATTCGAATCAATGCTTCTAATGGATCAAATTGAGTATTATTTGAATGATTTGATATTGATTCTTTGATTGGTGATAATCGTTGTAGAATATGTTCAGCAGCAGAACCTTCTAACCATGGCCATTGCTCACAAACAAAATCAGTTGGATCCTCAAAACTACCACATCGTCCAAGTACTTTTACACCTGAAAAAAATTAACAAAAAAAAAAAGAATTAGTCAAATATAAGTTAAATGGTGACTTTTTTTTTTAAAAAAAAAGTGAATTAAATTTGAACAAAATTTAATTTTTCAATTTTTTCTTTCCCACATCAAACTGTTAATTGCAAGCTTATATAAAATTTGAAATTGTATAATTTTAACAAATCTAAATATGTAAATAAATGCAATTTATTGAAAGCAAACAAAATATAATATTTGCAAAAACATTAAATATACTGAGATATTGTTATGTTAGGTTGATAATACTTAATTAAACTCTTAATTAAATCCAATTTAACCTCTTATTGCAATTTTGGAATAAATTAGAATTGTAAAAATTTAAGGTTACATTTTATTCGTATCAAAATTTATCATATTAATATACAATAATAATACCTTCTTTAGCTACTTTAATCATATATGGGATTATCATTTGATTCCATAATTTGATAAACCATTCGCGTGATTCTACAACACTTAATGGACATTGGAGGAATAAACGTGGTCCTATCGTTACATCCCGGGAATTCGCTTTTTCAATGAACTGAAATTTATTTGCATTATTTTTATATTAATTTAAGTATTATTTCTTTTTCCCATAAATAAATAAATTTTCTAAGTAATAATTATTATTACTGCTACTCATTTTTATTAGCCTTAATTGTTTGTGAATAATTAAAACATTTGAATATTTCAAGTATTTTTAGAAAAAAAAAAAGTTTGA
>NW_018108723.1:11607-13816 GCF_000183805.2 Loa loa | reverse complement strand
AGAATTGTAAAAATTTAAGGTTACATTTTATTCGTATCAAAATTTATCATATTAATATACAATAATAATACCTTCTTTAGCTACTTTAATCATATATGGGATTATCATTTGATTCCATAATTTGATAAACCATTCGCGTGATTCTACAACACTTAATGGACATTGGAGGAATAAACGTGGTCCTATCGTTACATCCCGGGAATTCGCTTTTTCAATGAACTGAAATTTATTTGCATTATTTTTATATTAATTTTTAAGTATTATTTCTTTTTCCCATAAATAAATAAATTTTCTAAGTAATAATTATTATTACTGCTACTCATTTTTATTAGCCTTAATTGTTTGTGAATAATTAAAACATTTGAATATTTCAAGTATTTTTTAGAAAAAAAAAGTTTGATGACTTTTTTTTTTTTAAAAAAAAGGTCATCAAACTTAAAATATTCAGGTATTAGTTTTAAAATAGATATTATTATCATGTTTACTTACGGAATTTACTGATGATAAAACTCTTGGCAAGAATTCAACAACCCGGAATATTTCCGGTGATGATCGTTCATCACCACCAAATTCTTTTTCTAAAATACGACGTCGCAAAAATCGTCCCATATAACCACGAATTGCATCCATATTATTGGGCAATAAAAACATTCGAAAATTATGTTGAACCTGAAAATTTTAAATCAAAATAAATACAAATATTCTTTTTAAATTATATTTAAAAAAAACAAATTAAATTGTTCAAAAAATTTGGATTAGAAGATTATAATTGAGTCAAAATTATAATCAAATAATATAACGAGAAAATTATCCTCTCTCATATCATAAATATTTTCTACAGTAATCTTATAGTAATTATAAAACATTTTTCTTTCTTTTTTTTTTTTTTAAAAAGTTACCTCTAATTCAGGTAATTGTGATGCTCGATTTACGGTACAAATTACATATGGCCCTTCTTTCGATGCTGTATCAACGGTACTAAATGATGAACTGAGAAAAGCAATACGATGTCGTTGAATATTATCCAATAAAATGATTACAGGTTTCGTTGAACGTAGCAATGATTCTAACTGTTTTTGCACCTAATTTCAATGAAAATTAAAATTAAGAAAAAAAATGAAATCTAAATTATCAAATAAATCTAAGTCAAAAATACAATTAGCTAATTAATTCCTATTACAATATGATATGGTTTTTTTTCTTGTAAATAAAATGATAAGCAAAAAGTATAAAAAGAAAATCAAAAATGTAATAAAATTTTTCATCAATATCTATTAATAATTAACCTGTGCCATATTACGATCATTATCATCATCACCAATTTTAATATCAACAATGGTATTCTGTAATGTTCCACCAACTTTAATGCATAAATAACGAGCTAATAAACGAGCTAAATTTGATTTGCCAATTCCGGTAGCACCAAATAATACCAAACGACGATTTTGCAATAATGCTTTCAGTAAAAGCTCAACAGTTGATCGTGGAAATAAACAATCCATTACAAGGCCATCAACACTACGTTGTGTCACACCTATAATAAATCTGTCGTAAAATAATAAACAAAAGATAATATACTGTAAATAGAGTGATAAAAAGAAATCATTTCTAAGCTTATTTGATCATCAAAATTCATCCTTATCTCATAATAATTTATCCCTTTCTATAATATATTTCTTTCGAATATTTATTTTCATCTTATTCTTTTTCTATTCTTTTTTCTTCACCCTATATCAGTATTTAATCGTTCATAAATTATTGCGGGAAAAATTTTTTGTTCTATAGTAGTTATCACTATTATCAATGATTATTTTAAGTAGATGATAACAAATAAAAGAAGAATATCATATCATTGATGTTCACAGGTATCAAACAAACCATTAAATTAAATTATCATGAATATGATTATTACCATAAATTATGATCGAACCAAAATTTTAGATATCTTTAATCCTTTTAGCTTAAAAATGTAAAGTTTATCATCACGAAAATAATCATGATAAAATAATCATATTCTAAATAATCATGATACAAGAGATAAATTTATTCATAATGATTCCAATACTTATTACACATAGATATACAAACTCTCTATCAAATATGATACTTTATTTCTGGCTCATATCATTTCTGGCTCATATCATATATTGTATTTCAAGTTTAAACATAATCGAAATTCAGCATTTAAAATCTATTTGATTTTAATTGG
>NW_018108723.1:8295-11354 GCF_000183805.2 Loa loa | reverse complement strand
AAATGTAAAGTTTATCATCACGAAAATAATCATGATAAAATAATCATATTCTAAATAATCATGATACAAGAGATAAATTTATTCATAATGATTCCAATACTTATTACACATAGATATACAAACTCTCTATCAAATATGATACTTTATTTCTGGCTCATTATCATTTCTGGCTCATATCATATATTGTATTTCAAGTTTAAACATAATCGAAATTCAGCATTTAAAATCTATTTGATTTTAGTTGCAATAAGCAATTTACTCGAATACTTATTTACTCATCTGTTGTAGTTCCAATTAATTGGCTAGATAATTTGATCGATGAATTAAAATTACCTCTTAAATAGATGCGAATATCATGATTATGTGTAAGCACATCAGCTGGTATAGGTGATGGTGCAGAATTAGTTTCTATATCTCGGATAAAATCACCAAATTCATATCCAATTATTGATTCTTGGCTATTTAATTCTAATGCTCGATTTGCATCAATTTTTGCCATATAATCCTAAAAGCGTATAAATTAGTAATATTTTAAAAATAGTTTAAGTAAACAAAATAATAATTGAGCCAATTGATCATAGATATTGCAATGAAATAATTTGATTATTTCAATTAAGATAATTATGCTAATTAAAATGTATGAAAATTACAATCATATATAATTTCTATTACCAAATACTGGATTAAATATTAAACATGATCTATTGTAATTGTGAAATAAATTCTTAAAATTTAATAATTTTTAAAGTAGAATGAAAAATAAAAATTCTACTAACATCGAAAAGTTTGAAAAGCTCAGCATCAAAATTTTCCCAAGTGGTAGTTAAAGATGGTAATGATGTAAAACCAATTGATACTTCACCAGCTAACGATCGTGGTCGTAATAAACCACTAAAATCGACGCTTACTGTTACTTTCAAATAATTTGTTCCTCCTGAAATATTCATTAAATAAATAAGCAAACAAAAGCTCAATTTGAATATATAAATGAAATATCGGAAAAATCGAAATCCATTGATTTCAATATGAAATTTCAGTATTTTGGTTTTTTGTATCAAATAACATCAACCAGTAATGAAATTAAAATCATAAATATCGGAAAATTTGTAATAATCTAGAGTTAATTTGAGTAATAACAGGAATAAAATGATGAATTCTATCTACATTTAAAACTTACTTCCAGTTAAACATCGTTCATTATTTGCCGGTATTTCATAAACAGGATCTTCATCCGGTAAAGTTGGTAATGATTGTTGTGAACTGGTTCGACTTTCAGCTCTTATTCGCCTTTCCAACATTGTATAATTTTGTTTCAGGATTTTGTTTTCATTCTGCAAAAAAAAATTAACCAACTTTTTCGAATTTTTACCAAGAAATTAATTTTCGTATCTTATTCAATGCCAATAAAGTGTTATTTTTTTTTCCGGTTACAACATATCCGGTTCTATATCTTACCTTTGCGGTTCAACTCACAAAATTGTTTCTGTTACTTCGAGAATGTATATCTAAAACTGGATGTTGGAAAGAAGGGGAAAAAAAAATTCTCACTTTCAATCTATTAATCGTTTCCTTGAGAATATCAACCTCACGTGCTTTATCAAGTGCATCCAAACGTACGTCAGTCAATGCTGAATCCTTATCTTCTAGCTGTTTTTTAAGTTCCACCACTTGCGGTACTGTTTCTAGTTCGTCTAACCTGAAATTACGTGTGAATAGGATCTTCAAGTTAGCTTTCTTTTGTTAAATCAAATTTATCATGTATAGAATCACTGTTCACCTTAAATTACAAAACAAAATTCTGAAAATCAACCTGTTAACACTTCCCGAAATTGGCTTCAGGTTTGATGGTGAACCGGATGTATGCATCGGTGAATGTTCAGCATCTGATGCCGAACAACTTTTTGCTTTCTTGCTTTTAGTGAATTTTGAGAATGAATTTCTTATCTAAAAAATTATGCAAATATTAATGGAAGTTTGTTTCAACGAATAAAAACAATATTAAAGTTACAGACAAATGAGTCATCAATAGAACAAACAATATGGTAAAACAACAAATGAGTCATCAATAGAACAAATAACATGGCAAAACAACAACAACAACAACAACATTCATATAAACAGACATGCAAAGTAAACAAGTAAACAAATAACGAAAAGTAATACAATTATTTACGCCAATTGTTCCTTAGAATTTCAAAAAAAAAAAAAAAGTATACCAAAGATATGGAAATAATTTGGAAAAAAGAACAACCAATCTCTAATTATAAAATAATTAATAAACAATTACCTGACAATCAACGCTTGCTGTCTGTATAAAATGATTAAAAAAATTAGATTATTTAAGCAAGCGGTAACTTGAATTATTTAAGCAATTATGATCAATCCGTAACTTAGTAAATCGAAAAGCAGTATTTCATTTCAAATTTAATTATATCATAATTTCATAACTAATTTTTTATTATAATTCCACAATATCATAACTCGTTTTTTTTTTTAAAACGCACTTTTAATATTCGAATTAATAATTTCAAGTAATATATCACTTGTATTTGATACAGTTATTCGAATTAATGAATATAAAAGTTGGAAGAATGAAAAGAAAATTATATTAGTTGCAACGTGCAGAATAAAAAATTATGACAACATGTGACAAAAAAAAAAAAAAAAATCATAATATTTATAAATGAAATATTTTCAAATTTCTATTTAAAAATTATAAAATTTGAAAATTTTCTCCAGAAATTCTTTTCTATTATCACTTACCCAACTTTTTTTGCCTTGTTTTCCAAAACTATTCAAACTACTTTTATCCGTTTTACTTCCTTTACTGGAAGAACTCATTGATGATCGATGACTGGTGACACTTTCCAGTGATGGATGCCTTAGTAATTCACCTGCACCATCTTGCTTAAATAAGAAAAAATAAATAAATTGATGAACAAAAATTTAGAAGAAATTATTATTAAAATAATTTTTTTTCTCTTTCATTCTCTGTCTCCCTCTCTCTCTCTCTCTCTCTTCTCTCTCTCTTTGTTTCTTATACCTTAAATAATTCTTTG
>NW_018108723.1:0-7881 GCF_000183805.2 Loa loa | reverse complement strand
CTCCTCCTCTCTCTCTCTCTCTCTTTCTCTCTCTCTTTGTTTCTTATCCTTAAATAATCTTTGCAAAATTTTAATTTTAAATATAAACAAAAATTTGATAAAACTAACCGATTGTGGTGATAAACTTTTACGTTGTGTGATAGTTGCAATACTACCAGTAACGTTAACACCAGCATTAATGCTCATCATACGAAGTTGCTCAATTTCTGCCCGTAATTTTAATACTTCATCCTTCTAAAATACCTTTCTTTATTACTGATAAGTTGATATTTCAATATGATAAGTTGATATTTTAATATGATAACTTGATATTTTAATATGATAAGTTGATATTTCAATACGACAAGTTAATATTTTAATAATTACTAAAATTCTAACCATTGTAAAAAATGATGTAAATATATTAGTTTAAAAGCTGGCAAATAATTTTATTATTAATATAATACTGTCGTAAATCATAAAATAATATAACAATTATGCAAAAGTGTGCAAATGTTATGATCTAAGCAATTATACGGTAGATTATGAAATCAATATTACAGTAAGAAAGAGCATAAAATTTTAAATATTTAAATTTTCTTCAGAAAAATTTTAAATATTTAAATTATTTTCTTCAGAAATAATTTTTGTCATAAAATGAATTAAATAATAGATTACAAAATAAATATCACAGTAGAAGGAATCATGAAAATTTTTCTTTTCAAAATCATTTTGATTATTTAAGCTATAATTTTAAAAATAAAAACTGTAAACTAAATCATATCCATCATCTTCCATATACATTAATTAATATGGAAAATCCTAACAGACATCCCGAGATATCTTAAACATATTAAAGTAAAAAAGAAAAAATATTTTTCGTTATCAAAAACAGAAAACAAAAATAAGAATTACCTTAAGTTGTGATTTATTTTGCAAATTTTCCACATGTTTTGCCATTAGTTGTAATTTTGATTCAAAAAGTTGAATGACATGATTGTAACCATCATGTTTTGCAGTTAATTTTGTTATCGTACTTCGATATGCTTGCATTTCTCTATTCAATTTTCGAATTTCTGCTTCATATTTTTCTTCCATCTAAATTGAATTTTTAAAAAATAATAATATTAAATAATGTAAAAAAAATAATAATATTAAATAAAAAAAATAATGATATTAAATAATAATAATATTAGTAATAATTTTTTTTTTAAAAAAAATAATATTAAATTTGTAAAATATCAAAAATTTTGCCAATTAAAAGTTAAAAAAAAAAAACTGTTAATAAAAAATTTTGGCGATTAAAAGTTAACAAAAAAAAAAAATAAGGAAAAAAAAATAAATGAAGACGAAACGAATAAAAATGAAAACGGATGATACATTAAACTTGTAAAATATCGAATATTTTCATCTTTTTTATTTTCTTTTTGCCAATTGTATTACTATCTTGTTGTAGGAAAAATAAAAACAAGAAATTGATTACTGGAATAATTTAAAACCGAATAATTAATTAATCCGACAAGTTATATTTCAATGGACGATTTTTGTTTTTCCATTTAATATAAAGAAAAAAAAATTAATTTCGTTTGAAAATCAATTTCTATTATATGTATATATATGTGTGTATATTATTTCCATCTTAATAGTTGTTGAAAATATTAAAAAAGAAAAGTAAAAATTAATATTGAATTGAACAGAAACGAGGAGATGAGAGGAAAAAAAAAAATTAAATTTGAACTCAAAATATATCAGTTCCATATATCATATAAAATGTATATACCGATGAATACAACGAATTAGAGGATGATGTAAAGGATAGTTGTGAATCATTTGCTTCAGCAGGTGAACCATTTGGTGATAATTTTGATGTTGCAGAAAGATAACCAGATTCTGCATAACGAGATGTTTTCATCTGTGGTGTTCTGAATTTAAATTTGAATTAATTTAAATTTATAGTAAATTTAGCAAAAAAAAGGAAAAAAATACTGAAAATGTTTGTCATAAATGGTAGGATTATCAGTAATAATTACTATTTAATCATAAACATAAAGTAGTACTATCACTGATAATCTAACGTTTATGTGAAATGTTAAAAAGTTTTTTTTTTTGAATAGTATTATTAAAATCTCATTGATTTTGTCAATGAACTGCTTATATAATTGTCAAATATGTAAACTTAATGTTTAATTCCTCACTAACTTCATTAATTAGTGTTTAAGGGAAAAAAAAATCAGATGACAGTAATTAGTTAAATAAATCTTAATTTAATAAACTCATATATCCTTTCATCACACTATTCATATTATGGATAATAATTTAATTAATTAGAAGATCATTTTACTACTCTCATCATGGATAATAGTTTAATTAATTGAAGATCATTTTATCACACTATTCTCATCATGGATTATTATCCCATTTAATTAATTAAAAGATAATTTTATCATACTATTCTTATCATTGTTAGTAATTGGAAATAATTGAAATATCCTTTTCCTTCTTTTTTTTTTCCCCTACCGTTATCAGTTAATTTTTCTCTTTTTATATTTGACATAGGTGAAAATATTTACATACCTAATACCATCATCAGAAAGTTTATGAAGTTGAAGATTTGCATCACGATGAGCATAATTTGCATATGCATTTTCCATTTGAGATTTACGACTTGACAATGAACTTCCTAAAATTTTTATGATTTCAGGAAAAAAAAATGAATATCTTTCAAAACTTGAAAAATAAAGATTTTGAATTTTAGACATAAGATTTGATAATTTCAAATTAAAATTTCGCAATAATAGCATTGTTTGGAGCAATTAATTCATTTAGTGTATAATATTTCGAAACATTCAAAATTTAAATTAAAAATCCCTGCAATGTGCATTTTTGCAGATTAGCAATTAATTAAGGCATCATAATCAATCAGTTAAATCTTTATCAATTTGGTGATAATCGCAATATGTGTATTTTTGCAAATTAGCAATCAATTAAGGCATTATAATCAGTTAAACCTTTATCAATTTGGTGATAATTGCAATAACGGAATTAATTGAAATAAGCAGAAACGGTAAGAAATGTGTTATCACGTTATGAGCAATAGTAAGTACGTATCATCACGTCAAGTTATCTGCTCTGTTAGATACGTGTCGAATCATATCAAGTCATTTTGGTAGAGTCGATGATTTGACGTGATTCAACACGTATGTTCGAAATTTCATCGCGGATGCAAATAGCAAAATAACATGCATTAGTTTAAAATTTGAATTTAAAAAAAGTAAAAAGAAAGCAATGAAAATGCAAGCAATGTAAAATTACTTTTTCTGTGTTAAAAGTTAATTAATAAATTTAGATTTAAAGGAAATTTTTTTTTGCCAGTGATTAATTAATAAAATTAGAGTAGAAGGTAGTATAATTATATGAGAATTGTTAACTGTATACTATATCAGATGATTAGTGCAAAGAGAGAGAGAGAGGAAGGGAGAGAGAGAGAGAGAGAGAGAGAAAGATAAGGAAAAGAAATTTGCTGACGAAAGTGGAAGGTCTAAGTTCTAAACGAAGGCAAGAGTTCAAGAACACCTGACATTTGGTAGATTCAAATAAACTGTTACAGATTGCAATATTAACATGCCTAATGAGGCCTAAATAAAGCTAATATAAGCTAAAATGACTCCTGTAGAACCATCAAATGAAATGACAGCGATCTGAAAATGACCGGGAAGTGTAAAGTGTCATTCGATGACCAAATGAGACCAGATGATGGAATTATCAAAGAGAGTATTGATGGCACAAACATCTGCTCTTTGTTGGTCATCGAACTGACAGTGAGTGACCTGCTAAAAATGTCATCAGGTGACATGAGCAGGTGAGTAAACAAGTTTCGTTTGGATAATGTATGCTTAGGATTATATTGGACATTTGCGATGACCTTCGATAAATGTTCGATCAATTATTATGATGATATTAACAAAGATGATTGAAATAATTATAGGAAAAAAAAAACATCAATAATGATGATAATAATATTGTCTATACTAATTAACTAGCTGATAAGAATGCTTGTAATAATGGGAGTTATAACCACCTGTACGTTTATTCGTGAAATTTCTTTCAGTAGTCGGAATTTCTGCAGCAATACTAAGCGGTATATGCTTGATAACCATTTTTGGATTAGTCATTAACGGTGAACGGCTACCAATTCGATAATTAGGTGTATTATCAGGTGTTGATGGTTGTGAATTACCACCACTTGAATCTGAACCACTACCAGTAACCAAAACCATCGATCGTGACATTCCAGCTGAGGAAAGCGAAGCGGTTCGCTTAGCTATAACAAAAGTAGCAAGCAAAAAAAAAAAAAAAAAAAAAAAAATGAATGATAGTAATAGTTACTTGCATAAAAGGAAAAAAAAAACAAATAATTACATAAGTAAATCAAACATAAATTAATAAAATATGCGCAACAAAGTCTACTAATATGGTGTGGTCAATTTTTAGATAGCCATTTTAAATACATCTACTAATTGATGCGGTCAATTTTTAGATGACCATTTTTTATATAAATGAATGGGAAGTATTTTTTCATCAGATTAATATTCAATTTGAAAAATTTGTAATACAACTATACTTTTAATATATTTTAATTAAGCAACATTTTTTATCAAAAAAAAAAAGAAAAAAGAAAAAAATAATCAAAAATATAAATAAAACTTTGAAAAAATTTTTTTCAAGCAAAAAGAAAAAACCAAGCTTTAATGATTAAATGAATAGCTACTGCAAATAAGCATTTGCCAAACTTTACCATAAAGCTTAAGCATCATAGCTATTAATTAATTTGGAAAAAAAAAGAATAGAAAAATAGGGAAGAAGTTTCATAGTCATATAATTAAAGCAAAATTTAACTTTAACCAATTCTACTAACAAAAAAAAAAAAAACTAAAAAAAAGCAAAAAGAAAATATTTTGTTAAAAAAAAGAAAAAAAAAACAATGCGAAATGATGGTATATCATGCAAAATCAGTGTTAAATTAATTATTTGCAAAATTAAACAACTAAGTAAATTTTTTTTTGGCTAAATTAAATACGTAATAATTCTTGCAAATTCAAATTCAAATTTAATTATCGGAAAATTTGGGGCATATTTTGCTCTCATACAAAAATACCGTACTAATATGAATACAGTATGGTATCATTGCGAATATTACGGTAAATTTAAATGAAATCTACTTAAACCAAATCAATTAAAGTTAAAAAGCGATAATGCCGCTGATCATTTTATCAAAATCATAAATAATTCATCTCCAGATTTATAATTTTCTTAGAAGGAAAAAGGAAACCATTTGAAATTCCTCCTTCAAAATCCATATATGTAAGGAACAATAATTCAAATTAATAATTTAAACTCAAAACTAATCAATACTTTGAAGACTGTAACAGTACTGTAACAGTTTTTTTTTTTTTTGAAAATTGTAACAGTAAAAGTAACTGAGTTTTTCTTTTTACTTTCATTTGTTAGAAAAAATAAGAGATTTTATCTAAACATTCATTTTTATTCTAATCATATTTTAGATGACAAATAATTAAAATTATTAATTTAATTATGGAAATAATTTAAAATTCAATGTTTGATATGAAACAAAATGAACAAAAATTTTAGCAAATATTTATGATATTATTTTAAATAATTTATTTCTTTGAAATTTAAATTTATAAGAAAAAAAAAAGACAGAAACAAACCAGTAATACTATGCCGATTTGCCAAAGTATGTCCCATATTTTCTTGCGCTAATGTAAATTGATGTCGATTTGATGCGATATGTCGAGGACTTACCATTGCTAATGTCGCAGCAGATGTTTCCTGTCCCACTGCTGCTAACCTAGAATTAATTTTTTGTCGCCAATAAAAATTACTGGAAAAAAAATTAACATATTTTACATTCATTTTATTCAACTAATTTCCGGCCAATCATTTTTTTACTTCACTTTTCCACAATTTCCGGTTAAGTTCTTTTTTTCTTTTTCCTTTCTTCCTTTTTCTTTCTTGTAATTTTCGCTCAACTTTTCCTTATTATTCTTGATTTAAAATATATAACAATGACGAAAAAGAAAAAAGAAGTAAACCAAAGATTATAAATTAACATATAATTATCAATGATAGATTATCTAAATTACTCTCAATTAAGTAATGATAATGGGTTTATTTAAAAAAAAAACTTTTTATAACAAAACTTTTCGTAAACTTTTTATAGGTTTATTTTATAACCTTATGTAACACTTCCTCGTTTACAGTATCAATTATGAAATTAAAATAATTCCAATCCTTTTTCTTTATTTAATTTCTAATTAATAAATTATAAAATTATTCGTTTCAAATGAAAGTAAGCATCATACCGATACGGATTATCATCAGATATTCGATAGTAATTCAATAGATGTGTTTTACGATCCAATGAATGATAACCAGCAATAGATGTAAATCCTGCATAATTAGCAAAATACAAATGACAATTTTATCAAATTTCAATTTTTCATTTCAGATTTTTGAAATTTGAAAATAATAGTAATAATAATATTTAATGCAAATAACAACATATATCTTTTCCAAATAGTTTTTTCCTTTCGCTAAAGCATTAATTAAATCATTTTACAAAGAAAAAAAAAAAAAAGGAAAAAATGAGAAGGAAGAAATGCAAAGAGATAAAATTTGTAATTAATTATTTTTCTCTTCATATTTTATTTCATTTTTCAATACTTTTTTTTTTATTAGTTAGAAATGAAAGAATTTAAGGAATTTTTCAAAATTTTTTTCCCTTTTTATCTTCTCTTTCATTATTTTTAATTAATGATTAAAAGGAAAGAAAAGAAAAAAAAAGAAAATCAATTTGATCCGAAAATATTAATACTTTTAAAGTTATCACTATAACTAGTTAAATACTTTCTGGTTTTTGTTTGTTTTCTTTTCTTTCTTTTTTTTGTTTTGTTTTTTAAACTATCAATAAATTTATGCTTCAAAGTACAAAAGATCCAAACATTCTTATTTACTTTTTTTTTTCATTCCATTCTTCTCCCCGCCCCCCGCTATTTCCTCATAAATTTTTTTTCCCGCTTTCTATTGCTGAATTATAAAATAATTTTGCTTCATTCATTTCAACAAATAACAAATATTTACTTCTTTTCCTTCACTATCAAAATAATAAGATGATCATATTACAGTTAAACTGAGAGATGTAATTGAAATTCATGAAGTTAGTGTTAATCATTGATAAAGATTATACCGAGACTGCAATCAATTATTGATAAAGTTACTGATAATAGCAACATCTAATACCTATGTTCAAAATAATAAAGGATGTTTCTTTTTTCTTCATTTTAAGCAAAGAATTTGTCATAAAAGTTCACAATGAATTAATTAATCAGTAATACAAAGAGTTTTTCATAAGCAGTAAATCTTATATCATAGCTTATATACACCTATCCTTATCAATTTAGGTTCCAAAAAAAAAAAATTTTAAATAAATTCAGATTTTAAAAATTTTACTCATTCCCTTAGAAAATTTTAATCCGATAGATTTTATTTCTAAATAAAATTTAAATAATAATTCCTTGAGAAGTTTATTTCAAATGATTGTATTTAATATAATAATATAGTTTTTACAATTTGAAAAAGCAGAAGGAAATGAAAAAAGGAATAGAAATTTAATTGTATGCAATTGACAATTCAGACATTAAAAAAAAAAAAAAAGAAACTAAGTATTTGTTGTTTTAAATTGGTTAAAGATTGTTAAAGTATCATTAAAGATGGTGGAAATCATTTCTTCGTTAATTTATCATCGATCATTAACATTCAAAATATATTTTAAAATTGTGAAAGTATGTTGAAAATCAAATGAAAAAAAAAAGAGATTGAAAG
>NW_018108722.1:28539-32550 GCF_000183805.2 Loa loa | reverse complement strand
AATAATAATAATAATAATAATAATAATAATAATAATAATAATAATAATAATAATAATAATAATAATAATAATAACAATAATAATAAGTAATCATAATAATGATAATAATAATAATAACAATAATAATAATAATAATATCATTTTTATAGTAATAATAAATCGTAAGTGATAATTAAATCACTAATAGGGGGAAAAAAGGTTGCGTATTCGTACAAATGTAAAAGATGATAGATATAAGAATTTAATTTAATGAATTGATCATTTCCGTTCAACAAAGTTAATCAAATAAATTGGATGGTAAGGAAAAAAAATTTTTTTGCTTTCTTTTCTTCCTCTTTTTCGTCCTTTCCGTTGATAAATTGACATATTTCAGTACCTTTCTTTCAGTTTTACATAACAAAAAATCTTTTTACAGTATTATCATAAATCAAAAATTAAAGTTCCATTTTTACAAATTAAAATTTTTTCGTGAATATTTTAGGAAGTTAAGTTAGAGATTAAAACAGGAGAAACGAAAAAAAAAAACTGGTAATAGATAAGTATTATAAATGACCTTAGCGTTTTATCTGTCGTGAATAATTTGAAATTTTAGATTGCAAAATTAGTAGCTATCGAAAAGTACTTGCATCTATTAAAATTCCCGTCGTAACCCAATTAGTTTGCTGATTTGTAGAGTAATTTAAATGCAATTTGGAATTTGAAAAAAAAAGTAGAAATTACCGATGCTTTTTTCCAATAAAAATTATTGAATTTTTTTGAAAATTAGTATAATTTATGATTCTTCTGGAATTAGTAAATTTGATTTATGAAATGGCAAAGTTTACAAAGTTTCAAAAAAATGTAAATTTTGGAGGATTGAAAAGGGGCGGGAATAATGATTATAATTGATGGAAAAATCAGAACGAAAAGTGTTGCTTATTTATGTAATTGAAAAATAACTAATTAATATAATAACACAGTGGCATTAATTATTCTGCTCATAATTAATTTCAATATTCAAGTAATTTCAATTGCATTTTTTAACACTTTTGCTGGTGTAAAGCTTTATTTTCATTCATATTTGCATCAATAATTTTGCTACTTATTTATTTTACTTTAATCACCCGTGGTTAAATTAATTCATGAGCAATAAATCTTCTCTAACAGTTCAAATAAAACTTGAACCACCTTTAACTTATTCTTTAAATAAGATACAATAATAATTCATTCCCGTCAATTCAGGTTTTCTTTATCAAATATCAGAGTGTAAAATATTAAAAACTATGTCACATTCAAGTTAGAAAGCACGTCAAAACAAATGATAAGTTAAAAAATGTGAAAAATTAAATGAAACTATTAAATATTTATCAGGAAGAAAATTAACTCAATAGTTTAATCCACTTTCTTAAATTTTAAAAATTCAAGTAAAAGTCGCATTATTACTCAAATACTTTCTCCACTTATAATCATTTCATTTTGTCAAAATTCCCAAATTTACAGTATTTTCATGAACGATTTGAGAAAGGAAACAATTATAAAATTTTCCGCAGTGACAAATTCATAAAAGTAAAAGTTAAAATACTGAAAAACAAGAGCAACCAAAATTTGAATGAAATTTTCTTCGAAAAAAAGATTTTAAAGTGTATACACCGACCAAATTTAAATAAATTTCAAATTCTATGCATCACTGTGCTTAAAAAAAAAAAAATTCTCAAGACGAATTTGTTCAGGAATATCACTTATTTAGAATGTGTTGTTTTACGACAAGAAAATAATAACACAAAATATATATTCGAAAATGTAAAATTAAATATTGATTAGTTGGAATAGGACCTGAATTAATTAAGAATGATTGATCTAATTGGGCCTACAAATTTCCAAAATTTGTCGACTATCAAACAACTTTAACTTTTTTTTAGAACAAAAATCAGAAAATTATTGCCAAAAAATAATTGAACTAAAAAATAAAATATATAAATCACTGTAATATTATTAGTAATGACAAATGTAAAAATAATATGAAATAGTTTGCTCATATTGTCACTATTTATTGAAAATTCTTTACAATGTGTTGAAATCAAACTATTTAGCATTTTTAAAATACATTGAAATCAGAGTGTTTAATTTTCAGTAACACTTTTATAGCATGTTAGATTTTCACGTACATCTCATTTTCACGTACGTTTGAATCTAATTCTACAATTTTTCGATTCGTTAGAATATACTAATTTATGGCTTAAGATAAGATGACGGATATGAAATACTCATACTTACTGCTTGCAGAAAGTTATAAATAATACTTTTTTGTTTCGAATTAAAATAAACATTTCTTGAAATAATTGAATTAGAAGCAAAGCATTCAGCAAATTTGGTTTTCTAATTATCAAAACGATTTTGCACAAATGCTTACTGTAAACAATTAGTTGCTGCACGAGAAGTTTGAAATAATGGATTGATTAGTACTTTGATTGACTGAATGATTGGTTAAATCATTTCAGTATATTAGTTTTTGAAACTTCCATTTAAAAAATTTAATTCAAAGTTCCGTCTTTTTCTTAATTTATGCTTTTTTTTTTAAAAAAAAAAGGCAAAACAATCTGATAATTTGGGCATAAATAAAAAAACTTTCATCGTTTTAAAAAAAATTCCTCCATTCCGTTATAATGTTTGAATCATTTATTGGTGAGAAAAACTAAAGCTATCTGAAAACAAAAAAAAAAAGCTATCAAAAACTGTTAATAAATAGCTAACTATTACACATTTAATTCAAAAATCCTTTAGTTTGCAATTGTATTAATTTCAAGCACAATCATTTAGTTCTAGAAAATTTAATCGAATTTTAGGAAATAAATTTATTTTCACTAATAGTTTCGTAAAGTCGTTTTTTTCTTATTTTAAGGAACGACAAAAATTAAATTCAATTTGCCAACTTGCGCTAAAATTATTAAACCTTATTTTTCATTTTTTTATTTTTTGTTTTAAGGATTTTAATGATTCAAATAATTATTATTTCATTTTGTTGCTCTTTCTTTGTGATGACTAAAGAAGAGAAGCATATAAAAGGAGTTAGAAATGTTCGCATTTATATTCCAATTAATGGATCGCAAACAATTGATTTCGGATTTAATGTTCGAAATGTTTTTGCATTTTCCCTGAAAAGTGATAAACTTAATGAGCGACCGATAATTCTTATTCGAAATGGACGCTTATCTCGAGAAGGGGTAATGTGATATTGTTTAATTATTAGTTTGATTTAATAAGCACAATCAAAATTGTTGCATTATTTTAAATGAAATTAAAATTATCAATTCCTATTAGATATTTCAGCAAATGATTCAAATTATTTGTCACTTCTTATTTGATATATTGTAAATAATTCAAAATTTTTAATTTTCTAGCACATTTCGTTTGATTCATTTGGTACACAAAATTTTTAATTATATTTGACATAATTTTATTCGATAAATGTTTTTTCGCTTTATTCAAAACAATTTTGCCTTTATTTGGAATACGAGTTAATTTTTAAAACTAAACTAAACTTTTTATATTCTTCAGCATGAAAAATTATTTAATAATTTTTTTTGCCATTATAATTAATCGCAAAATGATTCTTAAAAATTTTTTCGTTTAAAATTAGAATGAAAGTTCTATTCAGCAATGATTGATTAATATAACAGGAAGGAATAAATTACCATTGAGAAAAGGAAGGTTAATGCATTTTTGGATGGTTGCATTGCTAATTGATGCATTTGAGGATAGCATTGATTTCTGCGGGATTAGCATTCATTTCTATCGCTGATTTTGAACTGATTCTTGAAATAATGAATTGATTCTCCCTTTCCGTAGAAAGGTTTCTATGCTGAAATAAAGGTAATAATATAGGTAAGATAATAAGATAATGAAATAAAGGATTATTATTATTATTATTATTATTATTATTATTATTATTATTATTATTATTATTATTATTATTATTATTATTATTATTATTATTATTATTATTATTATTATTATTATTATTATTATTATTAT
>NW_018108722.1:16750-28257 GCF_000183805.2 Loa loa | reverse complement strand
TATTATTATTATTATTATTATTATTATTATTATTATTATTATTATTATTATTATTATTATTATTATTATTATTATTATTATTATTATTATTATTATTATTATTATTATTATCGATTTCCGCAAATGTAAACTTCGCAATTCAGTAGAAAAGAATTATCTAATTATTTTATTAATTACTATTATACCTCTGATATTAGTCACTATTATGTGCATGATCTTTGTAAATGTTAAACGAGATGCATGATCTTTTTTTGCAATATAAATGTACATTTGAAAATTTATTTTTTCAAATTCAGATGAAATTTTACGAAGGACGAATGAATTATTCGGGCGGTAAATTCCACATACGAGATTTTCAACAACGTGATAGTACGGTGTTACTTTTTGAAGGACCGGATGGTGCACCACAAAAGTATTCCATTGAAGTTGCAAATGATTAATAGAGTATTTGGGTATTTTGTATATACGATTAATTTTGTTTTTCATTTTGATTTTCAATTTGTATAGCAAATAAACTGAATTCTACGACATTAAAGATTCACTTATTTGTTACTTTATTAATTACTGAAAATAAATATTGGGCACAATTTGTTAATTTATTGTTCATTTCAAATTATTGTATAACTTAGCCATCTATGTTTAGATGATTTCAAGATGGTATACTACGGTATTATTCATTTACATACAATAAATGATAAGATAAAACATGTTTTTATTTCCAATATATAGAGGTGTTGTTGGTTTTATTTGTTAATGTATAGAAAAAGTATTTATAACAAAACATTATTTATTGCATGAATGAGAAACAAAAATATTAAATATTCAACAAATGTTGAATAAGCAAAAGGAAGAGGAGAAAACAATAATATTATTATTAATTGTATGATACATTTGTTCCCGTAAAAATATGAAATTGTTTTACAAAAGTTTTAGGAAATCCAAACAAGTTAATTATTTCACACCAGAAAAAGTAATGAATTTGACAATTATCATAAAACATAAAATCTCTTAACTCTTCGATGTTCATGTTTTGATCCTGAAATGATAATAATATACACCTATAATGTGTAATATATGAACAAATCATTGTAGATTTTAAAATGAACAGTAGATTCTACTCCAATAATTCCATTAATTTATATAATAACCATATACATATGTATATTTGTTCTACAAATAAAGCGTAGCTTATTAAGTGTTAACAGATATTGAAATGTGCAACATTATTTCACTACAAAAATTGACATTTTTGCAAAAAGGCCCACATTTGGTAAAGTTATAGTTGCTAGGTAGAAAAACAACATCTTATTATTGCAACTTAATTATTTAACTTTGCATATTAAATATTCATCTCTCTTTATCAATGGATGTTTCCAAATATTTTCATAAGATACCACTGAAAAATTAACGTGCTTAAATGAAATTTTGTTGAGATGGGCCTCAACAACAATATAAAAAAATAATTTTTAATTTCAAAAATCAACAGTTTCTCTGATGTACGTACCTGAATTTTGCTAGGAAACTGCAATAGAAGGAGTCGGTACAAGCAACGTAACGGTAATAAGATTTAATGAAACATTTTGAACAATGGTTATGTGGTGTTACAAACGACATGACATTTCCGAAACGTTCAATTGTTTCACGTAAAATGACCAAAGATTCATCGTCATTGGCTTCATCGGTCAAATATTTACCTTCAAACATTATGTATGCATTATGCATTTTCGAGAAATCTACAGCTGTTTAGAAAAAAACCCAAATATCGATTAACTGATACTTCCAATATTCAAATCCCTCTTACGTTGATAATGTGGATATCAAGCAGTGAAGATACAGCTATCTTCGTTCTGTATAATCATTGAGTATAAAGCTTAAAGCTTACCGATACTTTTTCGACGAAAAATTGTCGCATAATTCGCTGGCCAAATTTCGATAATTTTACTAGTTGTCGGGACAGTGATGCAATGACTGTAGTAAGTTTAGCCAAGAGATAATAAATATCGAAGCTTTAAATTCGGAATGCCAATTTCGGTTGTTGAAACAGTATATTCTTGGGAAAGAAATCTGGCATAAAATTAATAAAAATCCAAATTGTTCAACAAATTTCATTATGTTACTTAACAAAAATATGAGAGTTTAAATCACATTTCAGATAAAAAAAGTCGAATTAATAGTATGAATTCATTAATGGATCTATGAGCAAATAATGAGTTTGTAGAAACCACAATAACACACAATAAGAAGAATGTTTTATAAGCTTTACAGTCATACTAAATGCGACACAATGATGACATGCTAAATCTTTCCTTAATCCTTTTCTGATAATATTAGCATTTACATGATTTGATTTTCAGTAAAAATAATATGTATGTACTTGTTGTGGAATTTTCAATTTTAATAAATTTGTTGGATGGTGAAATATATGTAATGCATTTCTGTGAATGAAATGAAAACCGAAAGACCCAACTCCTCAGAACTTTTCATACTCTTAAAATAAAGTTAGAATTGAAGGAATGATCTGGAATCTAGCAAAATGGAACATACCTAAGGATTTTAAGTTGATAATATTAGTTCTCAACTTAGAGTTTCAGATAACACAATATTGTGAAGGTAATGTGGTTTAAAATAACGTTTTCTATTATTTAATTAAACAGTGCACGCACTAAACGTATTAAACAACAAATAAGAGATTAAAAATAAAAAAAATAAAAGAAATTAAGAAAAAAGAAGTAAATTTTCTAGATGATTGAGTAATTGTATGGAAAGTTGACAAATGAGATAAAATATATGAATGGTTGACAGGGTGGCAATGTAACGGTGTTCATATTATAGTTATCGTAATAATCAGTTGTAAACATCTAAAAAATAATGAACTATATCCTTTACATATATAAAAATTATGCTACAAAATATATATGGAAAAATTAATTTCTCAAATTTAGATGTAATAAGCATTTCATTATGATGAAAAATTGACAAGTGACTTTAATTCAATGTTACTTTAACCTAAAATCACACACTGTAACACACTTGGAAATAAAATGGAAATGTCCAATCCGTAAAATGACGTGAAAATTTTATGAAGAAACCTTAACTATGAACTCATTATCTCATTTTAATTAGCAACTTCATTTAGCAAGTGCTAATTAAACTGTTCCATCCACTATATCACTCACTACCATTTAAATTTCTCAATATTTCTTGTCCATGAGAATTTTTGTTTCGCTTTTTATTTATAATAATTGAAAAACCATAGAATAAATCAGCTTATCATAAGATCTCGTATCTTTCAATAATTGAAAGAAATTCTGAACTTCCCAAACTATTTAAGACTTTGAAATGATATACACTTCAAATTCTATCGTTACACAATCTAACATATCATTTCATTTCTCTTCATTTTCTCTTCAGTTGGAATTACTATAATTCCTTAAATATAATCACACAGCACTCGCAGATTTGCTTTTTCGTAATATATTTATTCAATAATCAAATAATCCGATGGATTATTGACATATTAATCATCAATCATTTCTTCAAAATATTTTTTAACTACCTTCTTTCGAATTTAGGAAATTTTATTTGACCCATGCTGATTTCGATGGATCTTTGATGGAAAACTTTAAAGACATTTGTCGAATGTGAATATTCGGTCAAAAGTCAATATGCTCATAAAATTTATTTATTATTGATTCAATCAACCACATCAATAATGAAATCTGAATTAAAAAAAAAATTATCGCTTACTGTCAATAATGAAACAGCTACAACCGGTATAATAAAAGGCAGCAATAATTACTGGGAAAGAAGTGATGAATTCGATGAAATTCTAAATTGGAAGTCTAAATCAACTGAAATTTCGGAATGAATTGATAATGCAAATAGCAATCACAACATATATGTATCGACAGAAGTTTTTATATTTGATATATTTCACTATGTTCAATTCCCTTAAAAAAACATACAAATGTCATTAATAAGTTATAATCATCTGCAAATCTAGGGCCACTTTAATATAATACATCAACTTGAAATCGGAAGTTCAATCCATTAATTATTCTTCCCATCTGAGACTGACATGCAACTAGGAGATGACTATTTTCTGAAATTACATCAGTAGGAAAAGAATGTTCATTCGAAAAGCGTTGTGCAGCACCACTACATTAAATGTACATTTAACCAGCAACAATTTATGACTTCTGTGTATTTCCCTTTTAAAAGAAAAGTAACTATCTGGAAGAAAGCACTATCTGAAAGATAGCATTGTTTACAATTCCGACAATGATTTAGTAATAATATCCAATGTTATTTCGAGGTGTTTTTCACCAAAAATAAGTGATGGTCTAAATCGAACTGTGGCTTTTCCACAACCACCAAGAAGTAATCCTGAAAATGATATACATTGCATGAAATTTAGAGTGGAATTAGAAAAGAGAAATTTTTAAAGTTATTCCAATTTAATTTATAAATTTTTCGCTGCGATATTCCGTCTCGATCTTATCTGATAGCTGAAGTTACACAAAAACGGTTAATATACAGAACAATAAAAAGAAATCCTTTCAATGAGCGGTTAAATTATAACAGAGATCTAACTAACTGAATGACCCATACGAATTCCCATTATTATATAAAGTATGCTAGTAATTTTGCAGAAAATATGAGAGTTAACTATGGATAAATTTACAGAAAGAACAAGAAAAGCGGAATTCAAACAGATTTATATACCGTTGTTCCCAGCTATTTCTAAAAATTTGTCGCGAGTAGCTGTGTCAGGCATATCAAACGCGCAAAATGTTCCAAGACCTCTTACATTTCGCATCACCGAATTGTTGGTACCCTGAAATTAAAATCACCATTCGATATTTATGGGAGTCGATGCATTTTGACAATACATTTTCTTTTCCATTCCTATGCTTCTATCTTATGAAATAATAAGTGTAATCCAAAAGACCAATTTTGAAATACCGCCATCAAGAAAATCGATGAATCCATGAAAACATTTTATTCATTTTTATTAGCATTCCATATCGATTCACTAGCAGTATAACCATATTAACCATCAGTATTTACTCCAAACATTTAAAAGAATTACTTCGATTTTCCGCAGTTCACTGTGCAATGCTTTTCCAATTTTTCGCATTTGTTCCAGTAAATTATCTCTTCTTATGACTTGTAATGCCTTTTCCAGCAGAATTACCTTTGTCGGATCACCAAGCCATGTATTATAAATTCTATATGGCTGAAAGTTGCTTGAATTAAATAAGCATATATAAAACCATGGAACGATAAGATGATGGAAAATTTTGAAAAATTGAAAACACTCTTTAAATCAATGGTTCCTAGCTTTTTCTTGCCCAGGCACGCTTTGGCTTTTTCATGTGCAGCAGGGACCACAAGTTTCAAAAACAATAAATTTTGTTAATTTGAAAATGAAGTTTAGTCAAAATTTTCAACGTGTTAATTTATCAACATTGATAACAATTGTCTCCGTCTATTTTCTGTTCATCCCGCCAAATCGGAGAATTGAAACATGACAAATGAGTAACCGAAATGAGCAAATAAAATCAGTAATTAAGTAGTCTAGAATCAAGAATTAAATTCAGTAATTTTACCGACGGTTTCGCAAGTCATCAGAAGATAAAGAATGTTCTGAAAGAAGCTTGCAAACGATGGGATAAAACATATAATACGCAAATAACACCAACCTCTTTCATCTTGAGGTGATCCGCATAGAAATAACCAGCAACCATCAATTTTTTCGCAAAAACAACAATATCTGGTGGACTGCTTAGATTCCATGAATCATGTGCCCAGAACGTTCCCGTCCCACCTCCACCAGTTTGAACCTTAGACACATCATGTTATCTCTTCGTTGATTTTTTCCTTATTTTTATAATCTGCTTTAGGAAATATACATAGAATTGCCGAATTACAAGATTACGGTAAATTTTATGCTGTCGGCTTTTGAAGAATAAATACCACTCTGATATTATAGTTATAGATTTAAGTAGTGGTAGTGATAGGATTAATTATGTTCTTCCAATGATCTGCTCTCCCCTGTGGAAATAACCCTTTATGCCGGTCCAATTTGCTATTGCACAATATTTTAAAACAATGATAGAAGTTTACGAAATGAGATACTTCATCAACAATAAAAACAACGCCATGCTTTGCCGTTATATCGCGAAGACCTTGAAAAAAGGCCGGAGAGCCATGATTATCACCACCTTCACCCTGAATTGGTTCGACAATCACAGCAGCTACATCGTGCTTCATTTCCTTCCACTTTTTTATTAATTGTTCTACCTGCAACAAACTTATTCAAAAATTGGAAAATAGAACATCACAAGGCCATTAAACACGTAATTCTAATTCAAACAGTGTATGATTCTCGTCGTAGTTATGGTTTTGCCAAAAGATATAAAATATAAGTGGTTTGTTTATAAAACCTTATGTCCTTCCATATGAAATTGTGATCAAAATAGATTTGACTTGCTAACACTGATTACTTATATGTTGCAAAATGACATATACCAACATGACATATACCGGCCAGAGATAACTACTTTAAACTTGCATACGTTAAGTAGTGAAATTAACTAACATTCGCAAGACATTTTTGATCTTGTTGCTCATTATAAGAAACATTCTTTTCAAGCGGATATTTATAGCATGGAAATTCAGCAACAGGCCATCGAAAAGCCGGTAAATCGACCTTATGAATTGCTTTGGAATGAGTTATTGATAGCGCGGCTGGAAAGTGATGATGGGTTATTTAATTCAGATCACAAAAAAAATTATGATGTTGCTTAGTTACTTTCGAAAGGCAGAGCCTAATCTTACGAATTTTTTGCTCTTGTCCCTTTTACCAATTCTCTTCATTTCATGTATATTTAGGTCTCCTGATTTTTTTTCGTTTCTAACTCCCCACTTTGTCACCTTCTCATGGAAATTAAATCTTAGTCAAAGGAGAATTTAAAAGATATCTGAAGGCGCAGAGAGTATGATATAAAGAGAACAGAAAGGTTATTCACAAAAAACCCACGATGCTTCAAATTTGTATTTTCCTTGATCCTCATCAATACCATCAAAAAAGGAACTAACTTAATGAGCGACCATGAAATGACCCAACAAATGACAAGACGGACAAATTTGGTGTTCCAGGTAATTCGTGCTTCATACATGAATCAAGATCCTCTTTGGTTGGAGGAATGCCACCACGTTTCTGCGCTTGATACCACATAAACGCTGCCTTGATTGCATTCTCGTTGGATGATGTCCCACACAATACATTTTGTACTCCATGACACCCTTTCGGTGCTATCTGAGTATGTGAATTATTACATTAAAAAGATGGAAGAACTAGTTGAAGTTTTAAATTTAGACAATTTTTTAAAACTTATTCAAAAATACTTATAAGAATTGGAAGGATAATGGAAGTACTTTTGTAAGGAGAAATTGTATCGAAACAACCCTAACTTCACAGCTACTTAATATCATTAGTGATTGCCACTTTATTGGCAAATTTGATGCAGGAAAATCAATTCAGTACAATAACTTCTAAATACGAAGGCATTTTATACCAGTTACATCATGGATTCAAAAGAAATCACTCACCGAACTCAGCGAATTCTTCAGAGCATCTACAAAAAAAGTGGGTGGAAACGATCCCAGTGCTGGCCTGCTTACTGCTGTTGCCTGAAATCCATTTTTTTCTTTTTTTTTGCTACGTTTAGTGTACATAAACTTGCCATTCGAGGATAAAACCTACTGGCCGAACTAATTTGTGATTTTTCAGTGGTTTCAAAGACTGATAAATAGCATTAAAGCTGCAAAAGTGAAGACTTTTTTTTTCTTTCAATAATTACAACGAAGATAGCATACCACATACCACAAAGCGGGGATCTGAAACAGCTCGGACCAAATCTGGATGATTGTACCCTGAAAAAATGACGCACTCGTAATGAAATTTAGCAGAATTCTGAATTTTAGTTGGTTTTGAAAATAAAAAGCGATTTAGAAAAAAAAATAGTGAAGACAAACCAAGCACCAATGAAGAAATTTGCATATACACATCAAGAAGGACATTTCCATCCGCATCAACGAAATAATTTCCTTTCGATTTCTCATAATCAATGAAACATTTCACCGAAGCTGCTTGCTGAAATGTTGAAATGTCGTACAATCTTCAGCAATGATTTTCCATGATCAGCTAAAACTAGCAGAGAATGTCGAAAAAAAAAACATGTGATGCACCCGGAACATAAATAGATACTTCAGTACTTTAGTAACAGCACTCCATGATAACAACGTTGGACAGACCGACGATTTCTTAACAGTAAAATAGAAGTGATACGAGGAATTTGTGCAATCCTATAGAAAATTATTATTAAAATTTCATCTCCTCTGGAAAAGTCATTGAAATAAACTTTGTTCCACAACTAAGATCTCGGCAATAATGTTAGATCCTAATATCTGTTTCCATATAATAAAAGTGATTAATCTTCCACAAATTACAGGGGCTCGAAATCAACCAAATGTTGTATTTTTTAAAATCAAACCCAATACAAAAATGTTCCAAGCAGACAAGCAAACGACCTTGCCACGTTTTATTCATTAAAAAGTTAACAATCCCGACTAGATGATTTATTCACTTTGAAGATGGAATGTGATAATTTAAAAAATTCCCACTAATTTCTATTTGCTATCTTCTATTTCTAAATTTCTGTTTGCCCGCTAAATAAAAAGAAGTGAAAGAGAAAGCAAGGATGTTTAACAACTAACATGATTTAAGTCCATTTCAATCTGCATCCGTTTTGATTTTGGACCTGGAAAGATACCACATACATTGGGTTGTGATGGTTCGCCTAATATTGCTGAAGTCGTTTGTGAATAACGTATCCATTTAGCTAAAATAAAGTGTTTATTACCAATACATTACAAAACACGGGTAAAATAATATAAAACATTATCTTAATCCCAACAGATACCATAGCATAATCATAAATGAGTCGATAAAATTCATGTTCAAATGCAAATTTATACTTCAGTTCAACAATTTGAAATGTTGAGGGGAAAAAACTTTGAATCTTTTTGAGCCAGTTCATCCAGACCTTCAACAACAAAGATTCAACGAATTAAATTATTATATAAATATAACCCAGGAGACAGAAAATTGATTGGAAAAAAGAGAGAGTGAGGGGAAAAAACAGCAGGGAAAAAGTGTGGAGATGGAAGGCGAAAGAACGACTAAACAATTTTTGATAGTATTGTTTAACGTTTATTAATGTTTGGCCTTTGATTATCATAGCTGAACCATAGTTTAAAAAAAAAAAAAAAAGAAAAAAAAGAATCTTCGTCTGAAAACAAATTGAAATTCTTACCAACACAAGAAGATATTGAGGAACGGAGAAGTGTCATCATCCTGTAATAGAAAAGAGAAAAGAAAAAAAAATATGAGGGAGGAGATAAAGGGCAAGCAGAGAGAGAAGATGAAAGAGGAACAGAGAGATTAAAATAAGATTAAAAAAACAAAAAGTCCGATTATTATTCGAACACTTCTACTTCTCTTTCCCTCACTATCTATCTATATCTCTCATCCTGTCTCTTCAATACTTTCAACTTCTCATTGCAACAACAACAACAACAATAACATCAATAGCAGCCTCCTGTTATCAGCATCAAACTTATCTTCTTACTGGTCCGTCCAGCCATCAATTACCAAATGACTCATCTGTTTAGTTTGCCCGTTAATTTTAACTGGAATGTTTGAAAAAAAGAGTGGAGGGACGAGGGGGGATTTAATTAATTTAGCGAGGGGACAGTTAATTAATTTCAGGTGAATAAATAGACAAATAAACAGATAACGGCAGTGTTAAATATGATATATACGCATACATATTATGAAATATTTCAAAAAAGTTGGGAAATTTTATGGGCTACATAAAAATATTTCATAATTTTTGAATATTTGATAAGCTATACCAACCAAACAATTATGATTATTTAATTTACTTGGGATTAAGCAATCATTTCCCTTTTAAATCAATGAAACCGTCAAATATGAGGTATTCTCGAAATGAAAAGTAGAAAGGAGAAAAAATTATATTAATTAAGGATGAAATAGTAAAAGAGGGAAAATAATGAATTCTAAAAAAAAGATATTTGTAACGAAATTTAATGAAAACGAAAAATAATGAAATTTAATAAAAACAAATCTGGCCAACTATGGTGTTATAGTATTTATAGGTATGTTATTAATTAATTTTAAAAGACTCTTTATGCATTAAAAAATTACTTATAAACAAAATGACGTATCTTTGCCTATAAAGAAGTAAAAATATACAATTATACTTTGATGATGGAATTTTAAATGATTATTTATATAAAAAAATTAGATATAAATCTGCTACCTTTATGTATGAAAAAATAAAAACACAGCATTATACTTTGACGATTTCTCTTTTTTTTTTGTTTGTTTACTTGCATGACAGGTGAAAATTGTATTGGAGGTAATGGGACAACAACTGAGCCTAAATTCAATTTGTGATATATTTCGCTAATTTTCACTTTGCTACATTTAAGATCAAAAAATGTCAGAAAGAATAGCAAGGCAATAAATAATATGGTAAGGGTGTTAAACTTTTTAAGCAATAACTTTAAAATTGAATATAATCAGGTTTATTTGTTTTTTCGACTCGCTTTCTTCGGTTGGCAAAATATTAATTTGAACCAAATGTTTTAGGCAGTAAGCATATATGGTTGTAGCTTTGTTCTCGATTTCCGTTAGAATTTTCAAAAAAAAGAAAAGAAAAAAATGCAATCACTATGAAATTAAGAAGAGAAAAGGGGAAAAAGTTGCAACAAAAAAATAAAATTTCTTTTTCTTAATCCTTTTTTTTCAAAAAAATATGACAATGTTACAGCAAACCACGGAAATACTTTTGTTTGCATGGAAAATAAAATTCAAATATATTCGAATATATATATATGAACAACTGGAATATGTATGAATAGTACCAATAGTAACGGAAAATGGCCTAGTAGGACAAACTGTTAAAATTACAAATACAATTTTAAACGATCATTGCTATCGTTATCTGATTATCAAAATCCTTACATATTTTCGAACAAAAAAAGGAAAATTATTTGATGTTTTAACGGTTAAATTTTTTTTTAATGTAAAATTTCATTTAAAATTCTAAAAATATGAAAAATAAAATGTCAATCATATGATATGAAATATGATCCCAGCATCCAATAATGTCCTTGGTATTATGATACTATCGAAGTGATCAATATGAGATGATAGATAGAATATAACCCATTTTATTAGTGATATAATTCTTGAATTTACCACTGCGGCTGGATGTATCTGATCTTACGTTATTAAGAATTTTACAAATTTCAAAGAATAACTTTGAACTTTGGTCACAAAGAAGGATTTCGCGATTTACCTAATGCTAATTGATAAATCAAATTGTCATGAAGTCGCACATTTTCATAAC
>NW_018108722.1:6825-16285 GCF_000183805.2 Loa loa | reverse complement strand
ATTTTACAAATTTCAAAGAATAACTTTGAACTTTGGTCACAAAGAAGGATTTCGCGATTTACCTAATGCTAATTGATAAATCAAATTGTCATGAAGTCGCACATTTTCATAACGTTGAATTCTGCCGTAATTATATGATATGGCAAACTGGGAAAAGATGTAAATTATGCAATCCATGATTTGGTAAAAGTATCTAATCATCAGATTATTAGGATTTAACACTTAAAAAATGTTGTGAATTGATTTCATTGCATTTGATGAAACTATCGTTACTCAAAGTATCCTTTTTCTCTACTTCTTTGATTCAGAAATTTGCGCTGATAAGATTGATCCAAATGGTAGAACAAATTGTGCATGTATTTCATTTCATTGCAATGATATTCTTTATCACGAAGTCATGAAAGAATAATGCCCGAAAATATATCGTCTCTGTAATCTGTAAAAATACTTCAAGGTTATTTTTTCAGAGCTTCTAAAATGTGAAATTTAGCAAAACTTGAGAACTCGAAGAAAAGTGCCAAAATGTTGACTTCGTCTAAAAAGTAGACAATCCAAGTCACTTGAGAAGTTTATGACACCGGAAATGCACAGCAATTTTTACAGTTGTTCATATTTGATAATTTAATTTTACGAAAATCCACAAACCACCGCTTAAAACTATTTCGTCATCCTTCTTTTACAATTTTTGTACAAAGCTCACAGTTATTACATGGATTGGATAATCAGTATTCCTTTTTTTTCTGATTATCAAAAATATGGAAAAGTTTTGAAATTAAAAATTGAATAAGATTTTTTCCGTCAATAATTCTTACGTATTAAATATTAAATGGCAAATTTAAAGTTTAAATTTGAAACATACTGAATCAGACATTTGGGAAGAAAATGAATTACAGAAAGATGAGTTGACAAAACAGGCTTTTACAGTATATCGGACTATCGCCAATATGATTCCTCTACAACAATCAGTTATTACTATCATGTTATGTTGGTAAGACGTCCAGCAACGCAAGGTCTATGTTAAACAAATTTTTCTTATCAAATGCTTAATTTGAACTTATTATTGCAATATAATAGTGTTATAACTTAATGATATAAGAGTAACGGAGAACACGCAGAAAAATGTTGAAATATTTGAAAAAGTTTTCGAACTATCATGGCAAATACTTTTACAGTACAACAGAATTAAATTTTGAAGTAAAACTTTTAATGTAAATGTAGATCACGACTGACAATGAAAAACCTTCGAACGTAAATTCAAAGAGCATTGGTCTTGATTCACGTATCAAGCAAGGAAAAAGGAATCGTATCAAGCAAGTATCATTCACGTATCAAGCAAGGAAAAAGGAATCGTTACTATACTTGCATTCAAAAAAGGATATAATGAGACTTCACAGACTTTATGGCTGATCAAAACTTAATTATGAAAATGAATGGAACTTTCTTATCAGCAAATTTCTATAAACTTTCATGAAAATTTTTTGAAAAACTAAAGGATGCATTTGTTTAATAATTAGCTAATCCATTAGATCGCAGAGAGACTTTATTTCGCGAGGTGTCTGAAACAATGGAGTCCGTCAGCAAGAATATAATATAATAAGCAATAAATTGGGCGCATATATGATCAATGCAGTTAGTCACAAACTTGAGATTAATATCTAAGTTTTAGCTCTTGCGCATCCTGTTAAGATCTGTACTTCAGTTGGTGGTGTTATAGCCAATGAATTTAGCTCACTGAAAACAAATGAAATTTGAAAATATTTAATTCCCATAGTTCTACAATGGTTTCACACACAAAATCCAAATTAATCGAAATATAAAAATATAAAAAAATGTAAATACCAAAATTACCACCCCTTTCTTTTCTACATTACTTTCTTCGTCTTGAAAAATTCCGAAAACATATCAAGATTTGCGCGAGCTGCTTTATAAGCCCCATTTCAAAACCTTTTTATTCTTTTTTAATATATATATCTTAGACAAGTATGACGGTAGCTCATAAATGCTGCTATAAATTTTTGTGAAACTGCTCGTTATTTCTATTCAATTTATAAATCCAAAATGCACTTTTCTTTCTGATGATCTGGAATTTTTGTCATAGATCCCGTATTTCGTAAAGGCGTAGTTATTTGAGCAGTCCAATTTGCCTGGAACTTATCAGCTGTAAATCATAGCATAGAGAGCAATGAATAATGTTAAACGAAGAAAAATATATAAATTTTAAAAATTCATTTTTTCCTTCAAAAACTCTTATTGAAATCAAAAAAAAATTTTTGTTTTCCTTTTATATAGAACTCCTTTAGTTGATATTTGAACCGCACAATAATTTGAATTAACGCACCACTCCTAAGACACGTGGATAGACAGTCGGTGTGGTACTTCCGTAAGTTAAATTTGATTGCTGCTGTGGTGGATTAATAATGGGTGATCGTCGGCATTGAATAAGATCATTGATTACTGAAAAAATTCATGTGTTATCAAAAAAACTCTGCATGCCTCCAAAAAAGGCAATCAAAATACTTCTTCTTGAGAATATCTAGAAAATAATTGTGCCGTACTTATCAACCAATGAATGATCAGTTATTTGGAGTGCAAAGCATTTACCTGATTTCTTGAGAACTACTATCCGTCATGCAGATCTACAAACTAACAATGACAAAATAAAAATGTACGCAAATTAATCTTATCAAAAAATTGCTGTGTCCGATAATTTCACACCTAAGGTTGCAAACATTTCTATATTCCTTGCTATTTAAGAATTCATCAATTTACGAATTTATCAATGTAAAAATATCCATTTAAAAAAGGATTTGCTGTGCCTTTAAGTAAAATAAAGACTCACAAGTTTCTTTTTTCTCACATTTAACTCTCCACATTTCCGCATCTTTCTTAGCCTGCTCACATTCCGTTGACAAATTTTCTAGCTACAAAAAATAATTTAAGAAATATATCAATGAAATACTAGAATCTGAATGGGATGCGTATAAAATGACTATCATAAATAAATATTTAATAGTGTTTACGATTAGCATATAAAAATCGTAGGAATAACTAGCAGCGCTTGCACATCGATGTGGACAATTTATTTATCTTCACAGAAGAACATTAAGAGATGATGAAACCTTTGTCCTCAGTTGTATATTTGAATCAGTTAGAGCATCAATGGTCCTTTTACGTTCTTCCAAATCTTTTTCCATATTATTAACTTTTTCGTTCATCACCGTACCATCGCCAACAGCAATACGACGAGTTTTTCCCTGAAAAATTCCGAATATTTCAATCGATATTAATAAAACTGCATTTAGAGAATTAATATTAGTAGAATTATTAGGCTTTCCTTTCTGATTTTTACTATATGTCTCCCAAAGATGTTCATCGTTGCAGTGTATGCGTCGCCTATGAATAATTCTCTTCCAGAAATTTTACGAATAGAAAATGGAAGATATTATTCATGATTAGATTACTTCAATTATTTTTTATTCATTTACAACTGTTATTCTCTTCTTGAGAAAAATGTTCCAACGGTAGAAGTCCATCATCTTATCTTCATCAAGAATTATATGGTAAAAAGAAGTATGTAGCAACATTTCAACATAACATTTCTATTCCTCTCCTTTGAAAGCAAATTATGCTTTAAAAAAAAAAACTTACACTATATAATTTTTTAATAATCGCTACAGCTTTATCATGCTCACTTTTCCAACGATCTACCTCTTCGTTAACAAACTGTAATTTTTGACGTAATTCCTTATTCTCTTTGCTAGCATCATCTACTGTATCTTTCAGATCACGTATCTGCAATATACGGCTCTGCTTTTCTTCATCTCTGTCGTTCAGTTCCTGTAGCAACTCTTCTTTCTTTTGTTCTAAATCACGCAGCTGGTTCTCCTGAACGGAAATTGTTCATAAGAATGAAACCACTATCAAATCCGCCAATATGTATTTTGTCGAACCACACACGAAAATATTTTTGAAATATACACTTCAAAGAGCTAAAGAGAATTCTTAGAATCGATCTATTTCGTTCTCTTTTCATTTACAAATAAACTTCATCCTGCACCGCAAATTTGTTTTCCATCCGTCAAAGTTAAACTTGAGATCTTTCGAAACTAACAACATGCCCTTCCTAAAATGAATCGAGAAAAGATGGAATTCGAAACTAATTTCAGTTTCGCTTTTGAACTTTCTAAAAATCACATATTGATAAATTATGCCATCATTTACAGCACCTTTTCTTACGCAAATCATATAATCAATTAAGCAGACGCAAACATACAGAAGTGTCGAGTTCCTCCGTTAGTACATGTACTCTATCCTCCAGCTGATTAACTTGTTCAATCAGATCATCGATTCGATCACGAAAATCGACCACTTCTTCCTTTAAAGTGCTCACTTCCTGTGTAAGCATCTAAAAACCATGCAAGCTATCCCAGTGGAATTGTAACATTAGTTGAAGCAAGGGATCTGTCGTAGAAAGAAATAACCGAAGTGAAAAAAATTTTGATAATGAAAATACTACAGAAAAGACCAACAAATGGAAAACTGATACCTGCCTATCCGCATGAAGTTCCTCGTTCAATTCTTCAAGTTTATGTTTGCTTTCAATAATCTGAATAATAAGAAAGATATAATTAACGGACAGAAACCAAAAAACAAACTGCACTTGAAAAATATGATGAAATCCAAAAACAAAAAAATTTAAGTCGAGTGGAAATAAGTTTGGTGCATGACTATGACCGTATGTCAACCTCATTCTCAAAAAACACCTTCTTTCGTCTTTTTAATAAGCAAACACAAGATTAACTTTGAAGAAACCACAATAAAAATCGAATATTTTTACCGTAAAAAATGAAATTATTACTTCATTTCGTTCTTCTTCCCATTTCTGCAAGCAATCTGAATGCATCTTTTCTTTTGCAGTTAATGAATTTCGCAAACTTTTGTTTTCCTGAAATAAATAAGATCATTATTCAAATCAAGTGGAAAACCTAGCTTCTGTTTTATTATATTAGCATATTATTTGAACGGAGAAATAGCAGTGTGTACTCCAAAATTCGGCAGCATAATTCAATATTGGCCAATACCAAAGTTGACTAAAGGCAAGAGGAGAACAAATTTCTTTTTCTTTTCTAGCTGAAATTATCCCAGAGACGGTTATTGTTAGGAAACTACAGTAATGTACGGATTAAACTAGTTAAAAAGAAAAAAAAGATACAATGACAATATATAGTGCAGAGGCTTTTATATCCTATTTAAAACTGAGGATCCAGAAAAGAGAAATACGAAACTTTAAAAATTTTAACAAGAAACGCTCCATCATCCAAGTAAATATTTTCACCATGGGAATTATTAACTTACCGCTTGTTCCGATGATAATGAATCACGTAAAATATCCAGCTCCTTTAAATACTCCTGAAAATTGAACAAGAAAAGAGCAAGAAAAAAAAAGTTAAAATATAAATGCAGTAGGATGCGGTAGAAGACCAGAAAATCTATCCAATTAAAAAACAAATCAGTCTATCCAACCACAAAACAGCTCACTTTATATTTCATGATTCTTTCAACAAGATGCGTTATTAAAGCTTTATCAGTTACTCTTCGAAGAGGTAAAGAAAGAACTGTAACCCATTTGAACCCCATTTTTCCGACGAGGTCAAATCTGAAATAAAGAAAAAATTGCAAAAATTAGCTTCTATTTATCACCTCATAAACCTCATCGGAAATCAGATTTTTGCTCCAATTCAGAGCATCATAAGAATTTTGTCGGAGTGTTTGAACAATTCTGATTTCAGTGAAAATGTGCCCGAATATCATTCATTACTTCAATTTTGCATATTTATGGTCCATATAAAGTATGGCTTTTGAGAGTAGTGAAGATCAAACCATAAACCTGATTTGATCTTTCCCTTACTATTTTCAGTGTTTAATATCCTAATATAATTCCTTTATCAATTTCCCAGAACATTACTGTTCTGTCATCGTAATATTCAGCATTCCATCAATTATAGCAATATGAAAGCATTTTTAGCAATAATATCTTTTTACTACGAGCAGATCAGCGAAAATGAGGTGAAGGACATACTTGAATAAAGTATTATCATCGTAAAGGCCTCCCCGAAGATGAGATCCACAGCCACTATCTAAGTAAGTAACAAAATCGACTATTTTCTTAGGAAATGCATCGAATTCGACATCTAATTCTTGCTCGCGTTTCAGTGATTCATATTCAGATCGCCGAAGTGATAGTATATATATGAACAAAGGATCATCATCTCGCGATATGCAAAATATAAATTCCTGGAAAAAGAAGTGAGCAATTTTTATGAATGTTAATTGAAGTATACGACATGTGTATGACAGACAAGTAGTCTAATATACAAATTCTTTCTTCAAGTGAAGTAACTTGAATAAAGGTATATCTCAACTTCATCAAACAAAATTTTTTGAGACCTGTGTAAATGAATATAATTATTAAACGATCTGATAACATTCATATAACGATAAAATCAGCAAGAAAAACATTTAGCTCTTACAGTTACTACAAAATGATCATGATTAAAAATTTTTGAAAATCCCAACCTTTTCTGCTCTGTTCTGTCGTTCGTCTATTTTCAAATTCAAAATTATACAACTGAAAGAGAAAAATTGGGGGTAATATAAAAAAAATAACCGTTCAAGCGGTTGGTTTTCAAATACCAAACAGAATGGATATGGATATAATTTCGACTGTCACAGAAAAAGTATTACACATTATTGTTGAAGTAATTAGTCCACAAGGAATTTAAACGGACATTTCAGTATCTGACAAATTTTTGAGGAACCTTCCTCTGTAAATTATATTTCCCGCTCAACTTTAATCATAATTGAGTATAATATGACCATGGCACTTTATTAAAAAACAATATATATATATATATATATATGTACTACACCATTAATACACTACATCACCTTTCAAAATAGTATTCCCGCCTTTCCAACTACATGTTTCATGAACAAATATATACAAGAAATTTCAAGAATAATTGTGAAACATCATATATCATTATCCTCGTTAATATTATGTAACAACATCTACTATATAAAAGATGAAATGAAACAAGAATCAAACCTTTTACTAGTTGTTTGGCCGTTTGTGTCAGTACAGTGAACAGCGATATTATCGTGGAATAATGTTTGAACCATCCAAAAATTTCTATAATTTTATTTCATAAAACACAAAATATTGTGAGAAACGATAAATGAATTCAGTCACACGAACATATCACAATAATGCCGATCGAATAAAAATGAAGCGAAATTTCAATGATAGTTTAAATGATGAACACCAATGCAAGGCGTTGAAATTAACAACAGTACTCATAAATATCACGATAAAAGATTTTTTTAAACAGTTTACTTCATCATTCACCTTGATGTTTCTTGGTAAAATTATGATAATAATGTGGAAAATGGACACCAAAATAAAAGTAATCGAAATTACCAAGGCATGAAATAGGAAGTCTTAAAACATACATTCTTCTATGACAATTGACAATTGGTATTGTCATAATGTAACTGTTGTATTAAGCATGTAAATGTTGTATTAAGCTCAGAGTAGAACGAAATTAAACGCAAAAGTCTTCCAGACATAAAGAAATTCAGTTATTTCTATGTTAATATGTGGTAGCCAAACTTTTTGACTTATTGAAATTGAAAAGTCTGAAGAGCAAGAAAAACGATAATTATGCATCATCAATCCCCATATGTCGAAGAATAGTATTTGCTAGAATTGAATAATCAGGCCCTGCAAATGGTTTACGTTTCAAAATCTCCGGCAACCTGATTATTTCTGCTAAATCGTTCGGTTTAGTGCAGAAAATATGACCCAATTCGTGTAAGCGTTCGGCAAGTTCCCATTGATGATTATTCATTAACTCTTCGTTGACTACTACCACAAATGGTTTTTGACACCGGAGCACTTCAAGACACGTTCCAGCACCAGCATGTCCAATTACCAAATCTGCTCCAGTAATATCTTGTAAAATGTCATCTTTGTAACGATAGTAGTTGATATTTACACCACAACGGTTACCTTTCTTAAGCTGCACTTTCCCTCGGCCTATCTGTATGAGTAAATCAGTGATACCAATTTGATTCAACGACTCCAAACATTTCCGTTCAACTACCGCACGTATTAACCCATCGAACTCTGTACTTCCAACTGTAACAAAACAATGCATTTCCGGACAAAAAATTAGGATGCGCAACTTGATAATTTCGGTTAGCAGAAATTCAATGCTTCACTAAACCCATATAATAGTAAGCACTTGGTCGAAGCCAGCTATCACGTTTTTCTTGTTTCAAACGTTGTCGAATAACAGCTAAACGAAATTGTAACGCTTCCTCCTCAAATGATTCTTTGATTTCTACTAGTTTTCCTGCTTCTGTTGCTTCGGAAAACACGCGATCGGTTGGATCTTTATAAATTTCACAACGTGCCGCTATACGACGAACTGCCGAATCTATGTCACCCCACGTTCTTGTTAAATCATGGGGGTCGGACATGAAAAATGCAGCAACGTTAACTGGCTAATTCGTCCGGAGGGACTTTCTGAAATTTCACCTTTTTTTTTAAAATTACTTAGAAATAAATGATAATCATTTGAAAAGTACACGAACAATTAAATCCTACCTAATGTTATCAAGCTCTTTCCCACTTATAATTTATTGGGAGAATCAATTAATGGTAAAAGAAAAAGTAACAATCATTATCAATAACATACACCAAAAGATAATACATATTTAAAACTATAGCCAGTCACTTTCGTTTAGACGTAACATAATACATAACATGTGTAGTTTCATAATATATACTTCATAATATGATGCAATATATAATATGTATATTATACATATAATGATATAATATATAATTTCTCTAAACGGAAAATTTTTAAATATACAACGAAGTCACGCGTACTTCTCTTTTTTTTATTTTCAAAAGTAATTTATACAAATTAACTTTGATTGATTTTCTCACCCTTTGATTATGAGCGCATTACCAAAGGAAAATGGAGCTTAAGGCGACACTTTCTTCTATCCATTTTATACCACAAGGATGGAAATAATGGAATGATATAAATACAAATATAAATGCAAATGTAGACATAAATACAAATATAAACATAAACATAAATATAAATATAAACACAAATACAAATATAAATATAAATATAAATATAAATATAAATATAAATATAAATATAAATATAAATATAAATATAAATATAAATATAAATATAAACATAAATATAAATATAAATATAAATATAAATATAAATACAAATATAAATATAAATACAAATATAAATATAAATGTAAATATAAGTATAAATGCAAATGTGAATATAAATATAAATGTAAATATAAATATAAATATAAATATAAATATAAATAATAAATATAAATATAAATATAAATA
>NW_018108722.1:2998-6724 GCF_000183805.2 Loa loa | reverse complement strand
AAAAACTGATATATCAGTACTGGAAGAAAATTTAGCAATTCAGAATTTTGAAGAAATTTGGAAATAGAGGAATTCAAAAGTTTGCATAAAGTGAAAACAATCCCGAAATTTAAACAATTTGAACAAAGTTCGAAAAAAAGTAAGATTTAAAAAATCTGAGAGATACATGTTTTCATTATTAAATGACAGTACCAATTATGAGGGAGACAGTGCTTTTGGGAAGCTGCAAATCTTTGTAAATCTCATTTCAAGGTTTTATTAGAAGTTCATTTTTTACAACTACCATGCTAACTTTAGGTGCACTCTGATTGACCACCAAATATAATAATCCGCCAATAATATGTTAGGTAAAAGGCGTGATAAATATCTATCAGATTAGAATGTCGGTTTTTTTAGAAGAAACTGCCAGGACAATCATAGAAATTGGATATTAACTTATAATTTGAAACAATAAACAAAGTTAACAATGGAAAAACCTCCAGCAATTATTCAGCTACTGCTAAAAATAGTTTAAATATACATACAATTAACTGCAGCTCAAACTTTTCAATATCAAAAACAAATATGATTAATCAGATTATATTCAAAATACGATATTAACAAACACTAGTAAAATTAAATAGATTGAATGTTTTACAATTAATTCTATCGCAAATATGCAACAAATTTCAAAGATAGAAAGTGCTGGAAAAGAAGTTAGGAAATATCAAATTATAAGGGAGAATTTTGACTGGAGTAAAGCAAATATTGTGTTAGCATAAAGTGAACAATAAAAACATTTGAACGGAAATGATCTGAGGAAAGGAAGATGAAATATTACAAAATTCCCAGCAATCATAAAGCAATATTTTGATAACGGAAAAAAAGAAAATACGGCTTCTTTCTTGCAGCCTAACAAGTGGACTTTACGATATATCCAATTTTGCTCATGTATTTTCAATTTTTGATTGTGAACAACGAATGATGTTAGGCATAAATGTGAAATTCTCGAAATTCCCAAAATCATTCTCTATGACAATTTTTCTGGGAGAAAAAAAACATATAGTTCTTGTTATTTGTATTGTTGATTGAGAAAGAATAAAATTCGATATATACAGGGTCAAAAAAGTTATTAATAAAAAAAAATACATAAAAAAATGCGGTAAATAGAAGTACACGGAAAAAGCACTGAAGTTTTCATGAAACAAAAGTAGAAAAAGCTCTTCTTGCATACAAAAATATAATTAAACTACTATTTTGAAAACAAGCGAATATTATTGATGATTATTAACTTAGGACAGTATGCGATAAGAGTTAAGTTGAATGGAAAACATACCTAGAAATATAACTAAACTACCGAAAAAGACAAAAAAATTTTCAATTTTACTGACACAAGAATAATAATAATAAAAGATGACAATAAATATTGCAATGTCAAACATATAATAAACAAAAATGTAAACAATAGACAAGTAAAAAAATGACCAGCAAACATGCAGACAAACAAACATGCAAACGCTATAAAAATAGAATAAAATTTAGATTTAACAAATATAAATGCTTTACAACAATCCAAATATTTGACTGTTATAGATGACACAACAGTGAAACGAGCCAGTATTTACAAAATATTATAATTAGTACCATCTTTCCGACCAAATGAATTAATTTATAGATGACGAATAGATGGCGGTAACAGATGAAGATATAGATAATCTAAAAATGCAACCACTTCAAACTTTTGGATTTTAACTTTTTTAGAGGTGACAAAGACTGAGATAAACTCCAACAATTAAAATAAACATCAAGTATTTAATAGCGTCAGTATCCTCTGACATCAGATCTCTAAATTTTCATCATTATAAATAAAGTTAGTTCAACAAAAGAACTGACAATTAAATTTCATCTACTCCAGAAACCTCAGCAATAATTCTTAACTTTAAATAATAAAGACTTATTGTAATTTGAACTATCAAAACTACAAAATACCATGGACTTTTAGAAGTATTCTAAAAAATTAAAAATACATCTTAAAAATTAAAGATAAAAAAAATTGACAAGTATTTAAATCATTTAAGTTTCAACTACCTAAATTTAAACTATTTAAACCGCATAACACGTTAAAAAGTCATCTAAAATGAAAACATCCGTGTTTTGAATGGGAATAAAAACATCATAAAGTAAACAAAATTAGTAAATACGCCAATAATATGAACATATAATTATATAAGCAGCAAAGATATAAGAAAAATAGCCAAAATTAATTACAGTCACATGAAAAACTCTAAAATCAAAATTAAAGAAAAAAAGAATAAACACACATGAAATTTGCAGCAAACAAACATTACTTTAATCCGATGTAGTTAAAATCATTAATACAAGGATAAAATTAGTAACAGCGAAAAAAGAATACATCTAAAACAGATGCCATCAAGGAGAAAGAAGTATGAGTAACTGCAAACACAAATAAAATGGAAAACTAATAATATAGACCACATAAGTATAAACAACAAACAAAAAAGATGAAACAATTTTTTCTCTTTCTTTTTTTTTATTTTTTCTTTTTTTTACTTTTATTTTTATTTATGTCTTTTTTTCATTTTTATCATTTTTTTCTTTGTTTCACTTTTTTCCTTTTTTCTGTTTCTTTTTTTAATATTTCTTTTTATTTCATTGTCTGTCTTCATATTTTTTTATTTTTATTGTCTGTCTTCATATTTTTTTATTTTTCGGTTCTTTTTTCTGTTTTTTGATTTTTTTGCTCTTTTTTTTGGTATTTTAAAACATGAATCAAAAAATAATATTAACAGAATAAAGTCAAAAAAAAACAGGAGCAAAAATCACAACGACAAAACAAGGGAATTTAATGCGGCAAAAGAATTTTCGCCATGATCAGATAATTTGAGGACGCACTTTTCTCGAATTTATCAAGCGGATTTAAAATTTAAAAAAAAAATCGCTGCTGAGCAAGGGAGATCAAAAATTCAAAGGAAAATCAAAAAGGGGAATCTAAAAATTCAGGAGTTTTGTTGTGATTTTTTGAGAATAACAAAATGAGAATAACAAAAATTGGTGAATTAATAATACAAAATACATAATAAGTAACTTTAATTCTAAAGAAAACAACAAATAGAACGAGAAAATTAACAAAACCGTAAAAAATGAAAAATGGAAAAAAAATCAGCAGCAAAAAATAAATGACCTGCGTGAAGAGAACACTGAATTAGCGTGCGGCATATTAATGAAATGGCCGCATTTCTGGCAAAAGCCTGAAACAGATATATTATACTGAAAATGTTCAGATAAACTTTCGTTAAATAAAATTCCTTCAAAAACTGCGCTTAATCTAAGCAATAATATTTCAAGTTGAATTTACCAGTTTGTCAATGCATTTTGGCGGCGTGAATCCCTATCTCTTTAGCGTCCCGAATTCTTTAGGACACATGCCGCATTCTGAAAAGATGACATGCATTAGAAGAAAACATCTATACAAATCATCCGTATCAAATTTAAATGTAGTGATAAAATAAGTTTAACTTACCAATTATTACCGACCCATCAGCATTCCTAATCACTGTGTACGGATCGATTTCTGGCACAACCAGCAGCTCTTGATATTGTGCCGGCAAACCTTCCACTACCGGCATATGGAAGGCCTCCGGACTCGCTGGTTCCACCTCGCGGCCTTGTCGCATTAGAATTGGGATTCGCACGGTTCTGGAATGCCTGAAACATGTATTCATAAGC
>NW_018108722.1:0-2678 GCF_000183805.2 Loa loa | reverse complement strand
CTGGCAAAAGCCTGAAACAGATATATTATACTGAAAATGTTCAGATAAACTTTCGTTAAATAAAATTCCTTCAAAAACTGCGCTTAATCTAAGCAATAATATTTCAAGTTGAATTTACCAGTTTGTCAATGCATTTTGGCGGCGTGAATCCCTATCTCTTTAGCGTCCCGAATTCTTTAGGACACATGCCGCATTCTGAAAAGATGACATGCATTAGAAGAAAACATCTATACAAATCATCCGTATCAAATTTAAATGTAGTGATAAAATAAGTTTAACTTACCAATTATTACCGACCCATCAGCATTCCTAATCACTGTGTACGGATCGATTTCTGGCACAACCAGCAGCTCTTGATATTGTGCCGGCAAACCTTCCACTACCGGCATATGGAAGGCCTCCGGACTCGCTGGTTCCACCTCGCGGCCTTGTCGCATTAGAATTGGGATTCGCACGGTTCTGGAATGCCTGAAACATGTATTCATAAGCGAAAATCATTCTCTCAAAGTTGTTATGTGCTTAATTTTTCATCCTAATTAGAATATTCCCACTGTGAAATAATTCACACTATGCATTTTTTTTAAAGATAAGCTGATGAATTAGTTCGACATTTTACATCAGTATTTTTCCCATCAGTATTTTTCACCACACTTATATAGCTTGGAAAGTGAACTTACGTACCATTTCACGCATTTCTTCCACTTCTCTACATTCCGTGACCGCTCCCTGCGCTTTTGGTACCACATCGACACTTCCCCCATTAAGGGATGGCTCGTGTGGTACCTGTCGCCACTCTGCCAGCTCCTCTTCCTCCAGTGCCGGTACTGGCTCCATCATTTCTTGGTCTTTACCTTCTTGTTGTTGCTCGATGAGTTCGAGCGCGAGCCGCTCTTCATTTTTACGCTGTCGCTCCATTTCTTGCTCGCGCTCCAGGAGCTCATGGAGCATTTCAAATTTCGCTGTTAAATTGTTTATCTAAAAAGGAATAATAATATTGCTTACGACAGCAAATGAAAAATTCAATGAAACGTTTTTATTCTTTACATTGAATCCGTTCCATAAGTTATACTAAAATATGAACCCTCTATTACCTTACCTTTATACAGTCTTCTTGCACCAATTCTGATAGCAATAATAGCAAGATAAGAAGTTATTTGCTAATGAGGTCGTAAGTGATATAAATGTGTCATACCTTATCTTACAATAAGTAAATTTCAGACCAAAAAATAAACATACGATATTTGCCGCATTTCGCAAATATTGTTCCAATACTTGGAAATAAAGCGGCTTCTCTTCACGCAGATAATTCTTCAGGTCTGTCAAATTTGGCAGATTTGAGCCAATTTCGGAAGCATTTGCAAATTCGCCTTCCATTAGCTGAAAAGGCTTATAAATTTTAAATTGTGTAACAATTTAGACGCAGTAAACTTTGAAGAGATGGTTCGAATCCCATACGTATAATTGAATTAAATTAAGATAATAAAATAAAGAAAGAGTCTCCCAATAAGGTCATCATCATCACAATAATTATTGTAGTTTAACCGCTATAATATAACAAACCATCGATATAAAAAAAAAATCTTCTAATATGATTATCATCATAATAATCATTGTAGTTTAACCGTTATAGTATATTCTAGCAAACCATCGACATAAAAAAAAAAAGTCGTCTAATAAGATCTATTTCCTAATTCTTTCCCATACCAAACACATATAACTGTCTGGGTACGTGCAAAATTCATAGTCTGTTTTGCTCATTAAGAGCTCATTTGATCCCATCATAGACGACAGTTACTAAGAAAGGAAAGAAAAAAGCGACCAATGTAACACACCTTTTGTTTTTGCTATGCATTAATTGTAGGTAGTAGTTTCATGTTGATCGCATAATTAATCAATTCATTAATGCACGTAGTATATTATTATGGATTAGGCGATGTTGAAATCTGACTGATTTCAATTTCTTCCATATGAAGAATTTGAAGCCGTTGTTTTTTGGTAGTGTCTCATGGTCTCAAAAAGGCGAATGATATTCTAATTTAATTTTATCGCTCTATACTATAACGAATTTAATATCCTGGGCATTCATATTAGCAAAATACTCTTATACAATGGCAACATATTATAAAATTTTTTAAATAGCCTTAAAATGAGTGGCAGTTGTTCGTAATTCGTAATTTTCAAATGCTTTCATGACAAAAAATAAAGTCGATACTACTAAAAAATTAATATAAATATTATGATAAAAATTGATAGAAATAATGTGGATAAATAATAATAATTATTAGTAATATTACAATAAAAATTGTCAGTAATATTATAATAATAATTATCAGTATTAGTATTGTTAACACAACTAGTATTAACATAATAACAATTATAGTAATAATTAAGAGCATTAGCCATTTTCTAAAATTCGTCATCATTAAACATTTAATTGTTTATCAATTCTTCATGATTGCACGATGTCCGATATCAAATTGTGCACCAAACCATTAATCTTTGACTTACACATAATCTCTGTTGAATTCTTCTGTGAAATATTTTTTGCTTTACAACAATAGCTTACTACTTATGTATCCAAACCGTTAGAAGTGGAAGCTGGGTAAGCTATGATTGCATACTATGGTCAACATTTAGCACTTATTTTGATGACTTAATCTATATGGTTGTGATATTCG
>NW_018108721.1:31001-32719 GCF_000183805.2 Loa loa | reverse complement strand
TTGTTTGTTGTTGTTTTTTTTTTTTTTTTTTTTTAAATTAAGTGGACAGAACTTGGCTTTTTATATTTTTATGATATTTGTAGTAGGAAAGAAAAAAAAACATCATTATCGAGTGGGTCGTTTTCATTTTAATTCACCCGAAATTTTGATTCCAAAAAAAAAGTTTTTTTTTCAAGTAGTTTGAAAATTCTGCAAATACTACTTTGTGTTATAAACAGAGTTAATATTTGGATAGACAAGAATTGAAAGTTAAATTTGGAAACTTAGATGATTTGATGTTAAGAATTGAATGATTTCCTATCATTGGTCATTCCTAAAATTTCTTTTTTGCAACATATCGTAGACGTATGATAGTCAACCTCAATGTGACACTCATTACAGTTTACCAATGAAAGTGACACTTGAGAAAAACTTCAAGTATCTCAAAATCAATTGAGATAGAAGGATTTAATAAAAAGAACAAAAAAAAAAAATGATAAATTTTCTATGATAGTAGTAGTTGTAAAGAATGGTAGTAATGCTAAAAGATACATAGTCTGTTACGGATATAAAATGTCAACTATTATTTCCAGTATTTAGGTGACAACTGAATAAATTTAATTATCATACATATCATTATTTCAGTATCATCCTAATATTTATCTCAATTGAATAGATTTAATCGGTATTTTCAGTATCATCCTCATATTTGTCGTACTTAAATAAATTTAATCGATATTTCAGTATCATTCTGATATTTGTGATATCATTTTACCATAATTGCTTCATAAATTATTTGTTAATTGAGAATTCCTAATGATGTTTTGTTTAATGGAATCAATTTATCAGTTATCTATCGATTTGTATGCTTCATGAATTATTCAATTTCAATTACAAATTTTTCAGTATATTCAATATTTACTTCAAATTCAAATAAATGATAAGATAAAATGAGTAATATTATTAAAGTATAAAAAATTTCACAATAATCTAACAGTTATTTTAATTCTAAATTTTTCTTTCCTTCAATGTACTCATTTATTGCTTCTCTTCATTAATTTCAATTTCTACTGTTAATATTCACATTTATAATTTTAAATTTTATTTTACCTTTTTCATCCATGCATATCTTTACGTCAACATTTCAACTTAAATATTCTTACCTTTGTTTTTTCTTTTTGTTTCACCGTTCCTTTATCTTTTTTTCCTTTTCTTTTTATTTTAAAACTTGAAAAAAAAAAAGTTCAATTCTTTTCAATTTCAATATTTCCTCTTCTTTCATTTTATCTGAACTTTTTATTCATAAATTTAACGTTCTTTTTTTTTCATAATAATATAAACTTAAATTTATTCCAACCCTTTTTTTTTTTAATTCACTTTTAGTTGTACTATCAGACAAATAATAATTATTCGTTCCTTTTCCTTTTTTTTTTGTTTTTTTCTGGATTTCCCTAAAAATCTTTCATACTTTTATTACTTTCATAATCAAATTTTAATTTAATGCATAAATCATTTCCATTTAAATTTCTATCTTTAAATTCGAGCGCTATTTGTCTTTCTCAAAATTTCCTCAATTATTTTTTTAACATTTTAAAAGTATTATTATAAATATACGAAATGAAATTTAATTTATATCTTTTTAAAAATATTATAAAAATTATTTTGCAATAATATCTATAAAATATGATAATAAATGACAATTCAGGATTCGATTTTTTCTCATTTTTTGTCCTTTCCGT
>NW_018108721.1:28702-30446 GCF_000183805.2 Loa loa | reverse complement strand
TGAATCAAGGAGGATGACATAAATGCTTTAATCTAGCTAAAAGGAGCTACTTCCTTGTTCAATTCAACTAATCATCAAACAATCAAACAGACCAAAAAATACTTCAGTCATTTCAGGTTTCTATTAATTAATGCTTTAGATGAATGCAAAATTTTTGTCAACAAAGGTCATCAGTGACCAAAAAAAAAGAAAAAAAATGATAGATTTAAAGAGATTAAAATATTTATATCCTTCTTAAAAGAGGATATAAATATTTTAATCTAGCCAAGAGGAATTATATAGGGATTATATTGGGCAGGTCAAGGTTAAACGATATAATTTTCCAAGAATCTAGGATAATTTGAATTTGGAAAAGTTGTATTAACAAGACGAATAGATATAATTGTGATATTTATACCATTTATAAGTGATAATTTTAAAAAATTTCATTCTCTTTAACATTTTAAAAATGAAATGATAAGGGGTCATTTATCATATTCTATTGTAAAAGAATTATGATATGATAGTATTAGGAATTTTTTTTTTTTTTCCCAGGAAGAGAGGAAAAACATCGATAGTATTAGGAAATTTCATCCTCATTATCATATTGTTACATTTCGGGAAAGGAAATAATAATAAAGACTGATAAGACGATAAGTAGACTACTGAAAAAAAAAAAAAAAGATTTCGCTTAATTCATCGTCCACAATACATTTGCGCATCTTTCATCCTTTCATCCCATCTTTTCATTTATTTGTATTGCGTAGTGGTCATTCGTTTATACAGTAGCGGTCATTTTTGCAGGAGTATTAGAAGGGATGGCATTAGTATCACATCATACGGGAACCGGAAATATTGTTGCTGGACCGGCATCAATGTATGCCGGACCAGGTGCTGCAGGTGCTGCAGCTGCTGCTGCTGCATTAGCAAAAGAATCATCCAGACATGGTACCACATTGAATGGTAAAAGTGCTGCAGCAAAATTGCTACAAAATTCTTATCATAATGGACATTTATCACAGGTTATCAATTTTTCTTTTTTTTTTTTAAAGTAATATCACAATGATAAGTAATTTTTATCTGGCTTACTGATAACTAATCATTCTATGAAATCTTGATTATATTTTCGAATTGATCTTTTTTTTTCTAAATTAAAAAAAAAAAAAATGTTTACCTTCCTATAACCTCTGAGAATTACAGGAAATGCTGTACAAATGATACTTATAAAATTGAATAATTAAGCTTTTCTTTTTTGAATAAAATTGAAATTTAATTTATTTATTATTTTTCGACATAATTGTTAAAAGATTAAAATACTAAAAATATTAAATTTCTTTTTTTTTTTTTTAATACCATTTAACAGTAGCAAAAAAAAAATAAATAAATAAATTATTTAAGCTTTTTTATTTTTACTATTAACTGCTATATTCCATTCATTTATAAAGCATGCAAATGAGGTTAAAATTTCAAAAATATCTGTTAAATTTTTATCATATCATTTCTAAGTTATCAGAATGAATGAATTTTGGGACATTAGAATAGCAAATAGGATAGTTGAAATTTAACATTTCAATGAATTAAAAAAGTATTCATTGCTAAATTTTTGGTTAAATTTTTTGGGAATAAAAAAAAGATGTTAAATAATGTATAAAATATTTTCATAATTATATTGATTACAGAAAATTCTAGCAATTTAGATTAATATTATTATCAAGATCAATTAATTCTTTTATCTTATAGAGCAAGTAAATCTCTCTTTTTTTTT
>NW_018108721.1:22574-27971 GCF_000183805.2 Loa loa | reverse complement strand
TTTTTTTTTTTTGGAGTGTATATGTTTGGTTATTAGAATTCTATTATTTCACTTACTTATATGTTTGAATTGGATGAAGAAATTTTAAAATTTCTAAAAATTCTTTTTCCTTTTTTCTTCCCTCCTAACTTATCCAATTTCATTCATTACTTTTTAGAAAGTTTTAGGAATAATTTAGGCGCTTTTATTGATCCAATTTGCGCATTAAATTTAAAAACTATTATTGTGATTACTTTTTTAAATTCATCCTTTACTTGCTTATTCATTTTGTTCATTTTTTTTGATATCTGAATGGGAAAAAAAAAAGAAGTGAAACTAAAAATGCTAAGAAAAGGAATTGAGGAATTGAAGTTTTAATTAATGATTGGCATTTAATTTGTGGGATTTTAAAATTGGACTTTAGAATTTTTAGAACTTACAATTTAATAAATTTAGATTATGTGACATTTATGGTTTTTAAAATTAATTTAAGTTGACATTTATTCAATATCAAAGAATAACATCAGATATCTGTATATATTATATTATAGGGAAAGATTTTCGAATTTAATGAATTTATTTCGAAAATTTCAAATTTAAATTATTAATTTCCAACTGAAATTATTGGTTGAAATCTCTTTTTCTTTTTGGCTTTTTTAAAAAAATAAATTTCATTAATGAGGAAATATGTGAAAATTTTGTTTACATTTTTCACTTTTTTTTTTGGAAATTTTTTTTTTAAATTAAAATTTTCATTACAAATTTTGTTTGACTTAAAATAAATTCTATTTGTTAAATTAAAAAGTTTAAAATTTTTAGCCCTCAGTGGCACATTCAAGTCAAGCAATCCTAACAGCTGTACAACCATTTTATCGTCCACCAAATATGGAACAACATGATACACAACCCGATCGTCCAATTGGTTATGGCGCTTTTGGTGTCGTCTGGTTTGCATTTTTCAATTTCTTATTTCAATTCACTAATGGTCAAAATAATGACCAAATTTGGTAGAGAAATTGAAAATGTTTGGATTACACTAAATTCCATTTCATTATTCAATTCTGCTATTTACCTGATTGATGAAAAAAAAAAAACAAAGCCTACATTTTGCATAATTTTAACAATTATCAATCCTAAATTAACATAAGAATAGTATAACTAATGATATTAAAATTACTAATTAAAATATAACTTACTGTAAGCCTATTTCATGTATTAATCAATGATAAACATATAAAATTGCAACAATCAATTCACACAAAATATTTAATTTTAATATTTTCAAATAATTTTAATATTTCATATTCTATTAGTTTTAAAATTTTGACAGTTATCAAATAATTTTAAAATTTTATATTCTAATAATTTAAAATATTTTATTTTATTTCTTCTTCTTTTATTTTAAAGGTCAGTAACAGATCCACGTAGTGGTAAACGTGTAGCGCTGAAGAAAATGCCAAATGTTTTCCAGAATCTTGCATCATGCAAACGTGTCTTTAGAGAAATTCGTATGCTATCCAGTTTTAGACATGATAATGTAAGTTTTAATTTCTTTTTTTAAATTTAATCAATTAATAAGATTAAAGGTTAAAGATTATTTGAAATATACTATTTACATTTGTTTTATATGGTCATTATTTTGCATCCATTTTTTTTTTGGCGTAAATACTTTGCAAAACTTTAAAATAAGAAATAAAAACATTTAAAATTGCTAGAAATGAATTAAATTGTAATTTCATTTTTTCAATTAAAAAAAAAATTAGATTTCCCATTAGGATCAAAGATGTAATCATTGGTTTAAATTAGAAAATAAAATTTCTATTGAATTGTTTGCCAGATGTTTGACGATATATGATGGATCGTTTTTGACTATATGCTTGACAATTGGTGTAATAACTAGGAAACAAATCTTGCATAAATTAAATGACAAAATTATGGAATAGAAAAAGTGACAAATTTGCAAGAAAAAAAAAGTATAGAATAGAGTTTTCAATAGTATAGAATAGAATAATAACGATAAGAATAGAACAAAAATTAAAAACATCCAATAATTAGTTTAACTTTTATCGAAATAAGTTTTAAATCAGCGTTCATTTTAATTGCTCTTTGTTTCCTTTCTTTCTTTTTTTTTTTAAAGCATTTTTGTGACATTCGTTGACGTCAAATGTGATTTGCAGACATATAGACGTACACATAGACCAATTCCAGACTAATCATATAAATTAAAAACCGGTTTTACTGTTTTCAAATTTCCCTCTTGTCTTCTCCTTCGTCACATCGATGAGACGATAGGGCATTCAAAAATTCAACAATTGTGACAATTTTATAAAATATAAAAATTTACCTCAGAAAAATAGGGAAATACTTGTTTATTCAGTGTAATTAATTAATGTCATGCTACGTCAAACAATACCTTTATTTGATGAGAAGACAATGAATGTTATCATTTTTAAGATGATACCATATGCACATAATTAATTAACAAACATGTCATCTTTAATTTATTGTTTGATTTAAAATTTTTCCTTCAATTAATGACAAGAAAAGAATCTAAAATAAAATGATAGACAACAATGATTGTGATTTATACAAATATATATGTTGAAAAGAAAAAAAAAAAATAGCTAAAATGTCACGACATTTGTCGCCACATCAAAAAATCTCGACAGCTGCTTCTTCATTCATCTTATTTATAGTATCCAAAACGAAATCTTTGTATTTTTTTTTTTTTTTTTACCTTTTTCATACCATCTGCTCTATGAATTTAAATAGTAATAGTAATATTTGAAATTTTGAAAAATTAAAAGAAAAGAAAAAAAGAAAACCTTTGAGATAATAGGACCTTAATCAAAGTTATTTGTATTTCTTTTATGATTAGCATTTCATTTTTATGCTTATAATCATGTTAATTATCATAATAATGATGATAGTTTGTAATTGTGATTCTAATCTTACGAATTATTTCTATTTTTTAAATTTAATAAAAAAAAATAATCTAATAAATTAAAGGTATTGTGTATGATCGATGTTATACAACCGCAGAATCCTCATTTTTTTCAAGAACTGTAAGTTTTTCCTTTTTAATTACTCTAAAACAATTACATTATTAATTACTGTAACAGGTGGAAATAATAAACGATATGCTAGCATTTGTAGATAGGTGAAATATGACAAAGTGTGACAGAAGAATATTTGGAAGGATGATCAGATTGGATCATTTTTGGAAATGTTACTTTTTTATTTGTTCAATTTCTGACGAAAAATTTGAAGAAAATTGAAAATTTTATTATGATTTTTTTTTTCAGTTATGTTTTAACAGAATTAATGCAAAGTGATTTGCATAAAATTATTGTCTCACCACAACCACTTACCACTGATCATGTAAAAATATTCGTTTATCAAATTTTAAGAGGTTAGTTTTTAAGTTAAGTTTTTACGAATTTATTTTTCAGCTAATATTTTAACATTGAGGAGTTTATGTTAAAACAAGTTTTAATGCTCTATTAATTAGATTAATTAGTTTTATAACGATCCTAATGTATTAATACAGTTGGATATTAGCATTAAAATCTTCCCAATTAAATAATACCTTTTAGAACATGCTTAGAAAAGATGCATTAGTATCTCTTATAGAAGTTAATATATGTTGCAAGAATTGTAGATTCAATTTAAAATAAACCACACCTTTTAAATTAATATTTCAAATTAAAATTTTAATTTCAAATTTCGAATTTAATGTTTTTAGGATTAAAATATCTACATTCAGCAAATATTTTACATCGTGATATCAAGCCAGGCAATTTGCTAGTGAACAGTAATTGCATTTTGAAGGTAATTGATTTATTTGTAATGAGTAAATTTATGCAAATTTTTGAAAGATCGTTGTGAAATTGAAGAATTTATTAGCTACACAGGATATAAAATGAATAGCAAATAAGAAATATTCTTAATTAGAAAATCACTAATAAGTATATCTGTCGTTAAGTAATCATTAAGCACAGGTAACATGTAATATTATTGATAATGAAGGACAGTATAATTTACTTAAGATAATTATTCTTATCTCAAGATAAGCAGATTAACTAGTATTAATTCGTATAATTAGTACTAATTACCTTATCCGGTAACTTACTAATTACTTTATCCGGTAACTGAAATGTTTCTGTTTCAGATTTGTGATTTTGGATTAGCAAGGATGTGGGATCCACATGAACAGTTAGCTATGACTCATGAAGTAAGTAATGCATTTCAAGTGTAAAAATTTTGCATTAAATACTGAAAAATTCAAAAATTAAATTTCAATGGAACTTATATCACAATTTTTTATAAAAATTGTCAAACATTTTTTGTGATATACAAATTCAATTTCTTCCTTTTATCATTTTAAATTAAATTTATAAATATATCCGATATTTTTTTCTCATGCGAAATTTAATTCAAATTCAATTTAATTTCAAAATTTATTTGTTCTTAGTTATACTATTTTTTAGTTTTTTTTTTTTTGGTGAGAAAATAAAAACGATCAATTAATTATTAATTTTAAATTAATTACCAAACAATTTCTATGATATTCAAATTGGATTTGATTTAATTCAAATTCAATTTGATTTCAAAATTTATTTGTTCTCAGTTATACTATTTTTTAGTTTTTCGTTTTTTTCTTTTTTTCCACATAAGAAATTAAAACAACTAATTAATTAATTTAAATTTATAGGTTGTAACACAGTATTATCGTTCTCCGGAATTATTAATGGGTGCACGAACATATACAGGAGCTGTAGATGTATGGTCAGTTGGTTGTATATTTGCTGAATTATTAGGAAGACGGATACTTTTCCAAGCACATGGACCTGTTGAACAGGTTACCTTTTTTATTATTAAAAGTTATCAAAAAAAAAAGAAGACAATTGTTCTATTTATTGTTTCTTTTATTATTTTAAATTGAATTTTATAAATATATTCGGAATTTTTTGAAATATAATTTTTAAATTATGTTTCGAAAATTAAATTGAATTTTGTAATTTGAAATCTATCATATGAGATTAATTAGTGGATGGTTTGAAAAGGTTTTGTTTTTATTGTTAAAAATGATCAAAAGAATTGAAATTTCATTCATTTTCAATATATCATTTTAAATTAAATTTATAAATATATTCGAAATTTTTTGAAATATAATTTTCAAATTACTTCAGAAATTGAATTTAAATTTTATTGTTTGAAATCATGATTACCCCATTAGTTATTAAACTGATTAATGGATAGTTTAGCTTAATGTTAAAGGAATTAAAATTTGAATTCATTTTTAATAATTTGAAATATTCTCTCTTTTTCTTCTTCTCTCTCTCTCTGTGTTTGATTTTTATCAATATCCTTAAAATTTTTAACAAAATTATTAATTATAGGAATGATTAATGGATA
>NW_018108721.1:20664-21838 GCF_000183805.2 Loa loa | reverse complement strand
CTTTCTTTACTTCTCTCTCTCCTCCTTCCCTTCCTCTCTCTCTCTCTCTCTGTATGTTTGATTTTTTATCACTATCCTTAAAATTTTTAACAAAATTATTTAATTTATTAATTTAGTATTAAAATTATACAATTATAGTTAAATATGATTGTTGATTTATTGGGTACACCAAATGAAGAAGAAATGAAAACAGCATGTGATGGTGCTCGAAAACATATCCTTTCATCACCATTTCGACAACCAAATTCACAAAAAATTATTCAATTAACACAAGGGAATGATGATGCAGCTGATTTACTTACTAGATTGGTAACATTTGATCCGGTTAGTTCATTCATTATTATTTGATGAAATTTAAAAAAAAAAAAAAAAAAATCAATTAATTTAAAATAATTTTATAAAATTTTAAACTAATGAATTGAACGGTTAGTTCATTCATTCATTCATTCATTATTATTTAATAAAATTCAAAAAAAAAAAATCAATTAATGCAAAATAATTTTTATAAAATTTTAAACTAATGAATTGAAATTTAATAAATATATCAATTGAGTAATTTAAAATTTTTTAGCAAGAAAATTTCTACAAAAATTTTTTTTTTTTTTTTTTTCTAGGAAAAACGTGTCACAGTCGATGTAGCATTAAGTCATCGATATTTGGATGAAGGTCGTATGCGTTTTCATTCATGTATGTGTTCATGTTGCTATACAACACCATCAAATGTACGAATTTTCTCACAAATTTTAGATCCAGTTGTAAGTATTATTTCTTTTTTTTCTTTTTTTTTTAATTTTTAATTTATATAAAATTAAATTTCAACAATTTTAAAATAAATCAAAAAGAAGAAGAAGACGAAGGATTAATTTCTGTATAAAATTCATTTAAAAAAAAATTTTTTTTTTCTAATAAATTTCATATTATCTTATTTTTTTTAAATTTCTAGCATGAACATCCATTTGATCCAAGATGGGAGAAAGAATTGTCACGTATGTCAATGTTTGATTTAAGAGATCGAATGTACAGATTTGTCACCGAACGTGCACCACCATTTGGTGTAGCACTTACAATTAATCCAAACTCTGCCTCATATAAAACTTTTACTAGGTATGAATGAATGTTTTTTTCTTTTTTCATTTTTCAAAATTTTTTCTTTCTACTCTCTCTCTCTCTCTCT
>NW_018108721.1:16848-20453 GCF_000183805.2 Loa loa | reverse complement strand
TCTCTCTCTCTCTTTTTCACATATCATTAAATAAATAGGATTATTATTTAATTTTTAAATTCAAATTATATTTCGAAAGTTAATATGAGAGAAAAAAAAAAAAAGGCCCCGCGATTTATTGATAATTGATGATTTATTTAACGGGCTTTTTTCCTTTTTTTTTTTCAATAAATTAAGTAAACATTTTTCATTCAATCATTTGAATAGAATTTACATTTTAATCAAAAAATAAAACTTTTACAGCTCATCGGTGGCGCAACCATCCGAATTTCCGCCTTCACCAAATGCATGGGATCAATAATAACAGTGAAGGGAGGAAAAAAAAAAGAAAAAGGAGAGAGAGTAAACCTTATCATTGGAAAATATTGATCGATCATTAAAATTGAAAAATTGGATTAGTTAATTTTGTATTTTATTTTTTGATTTATATTAGAAATGATTCATTGATAATTATACTTTTACAATGTTGAAAAGTTTCCTTCATTAATTACTGCTAATTGTATTTGAAGTATTAGAAGAATATTAAAAATTGAAATGATATTATTGTGTTATATTTGCATAGAGCATTCTTATCAATTTCTAAATTTTTTTATTTTAATTAAATTGTATGAAAATCATTGATCAAAAAAAAAAAAAATAGGAATTGAAAATAATCATATGAAAATTCTAGGACACTATTTTTTTTCCCCCCCCCCCCCTATTTCAATTATTGTAAGATTAAAGAGTACCTGATTTTTTTTTTAATGTCAATTGCGCTTAATCCATTTGCGCATTATTGCATGCTCCAAATTACTCTCCATAAAACTATCTTTTTCTTTTTTTTTTTTTTTTGAGGATGTCTCAAGTCGTAAATGTATAGATGAATAAATTTCGAGGTCATTAATAACGAATTTATGGCTCAATAAAGAGAAAAAAAAATGTTAAATAGAATTTATACAGTAGTTTTGGAATAAATTGTCAACTACAATGTGACAATTAGAGGAGAGTGAAATTTTCTGTTTCTCATAAATGAAATTGAAAATGAATGAAAAATATAATTTAAATAGATTTAAAAATCATTATTTTTGACACAAATATCATTAGGTTCTTGTTGGCTTATATTAGCATAAAATGGAAGATAGTATATTAGGGTGACATTCTTTTCCTTTTTTCTTTTTTTTTTGCTCTTTGATAAGACTTGATAATTGCCCTTATTTTTAATAGGAAATGTAAGAAAGTTAATATATCATTTATTAATTATTGCTAATTAATTGATTCATAAATTGGTAATATTTCTAAAACAAATAAAATATATTACAATTATGAGGCAATTAAAAATTAAACAGAGATGCTCTATGCAATTTTAAATTTTGATAATATTTAATCAATATTTTGTGTTTATTTAATTATTTTCTCTTTCATCAACAACGGATGTTATTTCTTTTCATTTTATCTTTTTTTTTGAATTCTTTCTTTTTCTCATTCATTTTTATCTCAAAATTTGGTGATTTTCAATGCTTTATATACATATTTTTTCCCTTTTCTTTCTTTTCCTTTTCTTCTTTTCCTTTATAATATAATCATTATTTTTATTTTTATTTCTTTCACAAAATCTTTTATCCTTCATAAAATTATCATTTAAAAATTTCTTGAGAGATTCCTTTTTTTTTTCTCTCTTTCTCTCTCTCTCTCCCTTCCTCTCCCACTCTTTCTTCCTCTTTGTTCTTTATAATTTTAATTTAAAATAATTTTTTTTTTAAAAAAAATGTTGCATTTTATATTTTATTGAAATGACAAAAATAGGCAGTAATTTTTTTTTCTTTTTTGTCTTTCATTAGTTTTTTTTTTTTGATAACTGCCGAAATTTCTTCCTAAACTTTCAAATTATATTTGTATATTGTTGAGATATAATGCTGTATTGTTAAACCATTTTACCTCTCTTCTCATATTTTTCAAATGTGGGATTGTTCAATATTTGAAAGTATTGAATAATATTAAAAAAAAAAAAATCAATCATTCATATGCCAGCACAAATTATTGTAACCTTTGACATTTTAATGAAACTTGACAAATTTAAATTTTGCTACATATTTATGTGCCGATCTAATATATTTGTCATGTTTTATCACTGCCATTTTATATATCATATTTATTTTTCATGTAATTTTCTTTAAGCGCATATGTCCATTTTATATGTGTGCGCAAAAAAAAAAAAAAAAAAAAAGAAGGAAAGCAAAAAATAATTGTTAATTGAATTTTGAAAATAGGCTAAGAAATGCCATTTAGAGCTTTCTATAGTTAGTGATTTTTCTTTTTGTGGTCTTTCAAAATAAATTAAAATTTTTTTTTAAATCAAAAAAAATTTTTTTTATTTTAAATTTTAACAATATCGTTGCCCTTCCATAGTATTTCTTCTTTTTCTTTTTTTCTTTTTTTTCCCCCCATTACTATATCTTTACTTTTAACCTCTTTCTTGAATCTCTTGACCTTTTTTTTTTTTCTAGGGTATCAAAATTGCATTAAACTTTTGAAAAAGCATAATTTGTTTTCTTCTAGAATTTACATATTATTCGGTATCTTTTTGTAATTTAAAAATACCGGATAAATAGATCAATCATGTTGTTAGCTAATCCTGAAAAAAAAAAAATGAATCTCTCTTCCGTTTCTTCCTCATTTTTCTTTTCCTGTCATCTATCCGATTTTCCGTATCTCATCCGATTTTATGCTTATCCAGTTGCTAACGCAAAAGAATGTTCATTAATCCATTTTTACTACATGTACGATTTAGGTAATAAAGCTTTACTACGTCTTTTTTTTTTTTTTGTAAACACCTATGCATAGCCAGTACACACCAGTGGTGTATAGTACGAGTAAATTTTATGAAATTTAATGTCTTTTTTTTCTTTCCCCTTCCTCAATTTTTACCTGTTTTTAATTTTCCTGATTAATTTAATCAATTAATTAGTTGTACATTGAAGTATGCATTGTAATTTCAAGCAAAAAAAAAATTTCATTTCTCATCCTATCATCTTTAATAACCTCTTTGTAAGTAAACAAATGAAACGATATTTGTCTTTTTTTTTAAATTCTTTTGTCTATTTGTTTGTTTATATCGTATCGGAAATTTAAATTCAATACTGAATTTTTCGTTGAAATAAATAAATACTGAAATATTCTTTGCTTCAATTTTCACATTCACACATTATCAAAAGTTCCATATTAGCAAAATTTTTATTTTAAAATTTTAAACAATTAAAACAGAACCGGAAAAATGATTTATCATTCTTGAAAATATTAAACCATATGAAATATTTCGAAATTTAAACGATTAAAACAGAACCGGAAAAATGATTTATCATTCTTGAAAATATTAAACCTTATGAAATATTTCGAAATTTAAACGATTAAAACAGAACCGGAAAAATGATTTATCATTCTTGAAAATATTAAACCTTATGAAATATTTCGAAATTTAAACGATTAAAACAGAACCGGAAAAATGATTTATCATTCTTGAAAATATTAAACCATATGAAATATTTCGAAATTTAAACGATTAAAACAGAACCGGAAAAATGATTTATCATTCTTGAAAATATTAAACCTTATGAAATATTTCGAAATTT
>NW_018108721.1:10627-16714 GCF_000183805.2 Loa loa | reverse complement strand
TGAAATATTTTGAAATTGAAACGATTAAGACAGAACCGGAAAAATGATTTATCATTCTTGAAAATATTGGACCTTATGAAATATTTTGAAATTGAAACGATTAAAACAGAACCGGAAAAATGATTTATCATTCTTGAAAATATTGGACCTTATGAAATATTTCGAAATTCAAACAATTAAAAAAAATAAAAAAATCGAAATTCAAACAAACAATTAAAACAATTAAAAATTCATTATACATATTCCATCAATTTACACCTCGATAGTGGACGGATGCAATTTTCATTGTTTCAATACATTTTCGTCCGGATAGCTTCTTCCGGAAAGCTTTAATTTTTCCTGCTATTTTATGAATAATGTTAATGCAAATTCCCTTGACGGATGCAATTTCCATTGTTCCAATACATTTTCGTCCGGATAGCTTCTTCCGGAAGGCTTTAATTTTCCCTGCTACTTTATGAATAATGAAATTCCTTTATTCCGTTTATATCTACTAGTAGTAATGATTAGGATACGGTAACATGATAATAATAGTTTAATAGGATTCTTCCAGTGAAGAATTACTTTGTTGATAACTTTTCATCTCTCACTCTTTGAAACCGATATTATCATTTCTCATTTATTCGTCTCATTTCATGTTTTCATGCAAATATCATTGAATATGATTAATTTTTGTTTATTGATATAATTAAATGAATTGTACTTTCTCTCTTTCCCTTTCAAATTTCTCTTTTTCTTTCTCTTTCTTTCTTTCTCTCTCTCTCTCCTCTTCATTTTAGCAAGTAAAAAAAAAAACATTTACTCTAATTAATTTTTTTATTTTATTTTATTGACTAGAAATAAATAATTTACCATTTTTACAAACTATTAAAGTATAAATTTGAAAAAAAAGAAAGAAATTTCCCAGAAGTTCTGAGAGATTTTTTAGTGAAATAATCCGAGAGATTTCCCAATGAATTTTGTTAATTGATAAGTGTAAAATAGGCGGGAAACATATACGCATATAATTTTAATTACGTTACTTATGAGTAGACGTAATATTTTGATTACGTTACTTATGAGTAGACGTAATATTTGACGTAAATAACTCACAAATTTTCTGATCGGAAAAGAATCCATTAAATTTATAATTTAAGGCACATTCATTGTATGTAAATTAATATATTTTCAATTTTATCATGAAATTTCAAAAAAGAAAAAATTGAAAGAGAAATTTGATTTAAATTAAATTCGCAGATGGATTATTTTAATTAGTTTATGAATTCCTAAATTAATTCAACCTCACCTTGCTAAAATTTGCATTCCACTAAAATGCGCAAACTTTGACGTTTGTTAATGGATGTGACAAACATCCGTTACTTCGTTAATTGTCACCAATAGCAATCATTGTTATTTTTATTTCCAATATTATCCATCGATTCTAAGAAAAAAAAAAGTTCCTAGAAAAATTATTTCAATTATTATTGATTCACAAATCATTTCTAAGTCAATGTTTACGAAATTATTAATGGTCACGACAAAAAAAAGAAAAAGAAAAGGAAGTAATTAACTCATTACCTTAATAAGGTATGAATGGATAAATTTGATAGAATCATTTAATTCGTTGTTGAAATTTTTTATAATTAATTTTATTTGTTAACGCATATTATTTCCCTATTTGAAATGACAAATTTCTTTTATTATCAAAAAAAATCGCAGCAAAAAATTAATGTTTTGATTCATTTACCTTTACAGGTATCTTTTATTTTTGATTTTTATTCTACTTTAGCAATAATTTAATGTGTATTTCTTAAAGTAACTATGGTAACCATTTTAATCGTTATTTGTTGTCATAGAAAGTTCATCATCCATTAAGCTAAATATTTGACAAATATTTAAGTTTTACTCTCCCCCACTCTCTTTCTCTTTCCCTTTCTCTCTCTCTCTCTCTTTCTCTTTCTATTTCTTTCCCTCTCCTTCCTGAGATAAAATGTCCAATCATTTCGGGATTTTTATTTTTTTTATCGATCATTTATTGATACTTCTGGAATTAATTTTACCTTTTACCTTACTTAAACATTTGCAATATTCATTCACTTCACTAAAAGTTATTTAATAATTTTTGTCAATTTTAATTTTTAATTCTAAATTGTTTCTTTTGCCACATATAAAAGTGTACAATCAAATTCTTCCCATAATATTGCTTGCATGCAATCTAATATGGTCAAGTTTTTTAATATGGCAAGGTTTTTTTTTAGTGATAAAAATCTAATATAATAGGTTTTTTAATATGATAAGGTTTTTTTTAATGTGATAAGGTTTTTCTTTTATGATAGAGATCTAATATGATAAGGTTTTTCTTTTATGATAAAGATCTAATATAATAAGGTTTTCTTTATGATAAAAATCTAATGTGATAAGTTTTTTTAAGTATGATATGGTTTTTTTAATGATAAAAATCTAATATGATAAGGTTTTTTTCTCATATGTCAAGCCTCTTTATATGCAATTGAATATGATAAGATTAGAAAAAAAAAATATGACGTAAAAATAGCTTCATGAAAGTTAAAATTTACAGCAGTAATTTTTTTTTCGTTCTAATTTTATGCAATGATAATAAATGCAATCAATGGTGAACATTTCCCTTCTCGAAAACTTTAAAGAAATTTTTTTTTTAAAAAAACGAAAAAAGTCTATTTTGGTTTTATTCTTAGTATATGACTCTACAGGAGCTCAGTTCAAAATCTATCAACCTAAAAGCTTTTAATTAAAATTATTAGTCTAGAAGCTTTTAATTAAAGTTATTTGAATTTGCACAAAAATTATTAACAATATCGTCTATGTTTACTTTTAATTAAACCTGAATAATCTTTAATAATAATTAGAATGCAAATTTATTATTTGAATTAGAAATCGTATTGCTAACAAATATGGACAACTTTGAAATCCTTTTACCTAGAGTCTTTTAAAGTTGAAAATAACTTTGCGCATTTATCCTATAATTGATTAATTATACATTATCAGTAGTAAAATTCTTTTACGTAAGCTATTTTAAGGTTGAAATAACTTTGCGCATCAATTAGAGGATTGATTAATTTTTTTACGTAAGCTTTTTTTTACGTAAGCTATTTTAAGCCTTTTACGTAAGCTATTTTAAGGTCGAAATAACTTTGTGCATCAATTAGAGGATTGATTAATTATACGTTATCAATACTAAAATCCTTTTACGCAAACTATTTTAAAGTTGAAATAACTTTGCTCATTTATTCTTTAAGTGATTACGTTATCATACGTTATATGTTAACACTTTTAATGTAAACATTCTATTATAATATTTTTATTTGAGCAAGTAATAACATATAAAACTCATAAAATGATAGTAATATATGGTTCCTAAAATACATTTCTAGACATTTTATGCTAAAATCTTATTTCAAGACACAAAAAAATTTTTAATTTGTTAAAATAAAACCAATAAAGATTCAAGTATTCACTTCAAATGAGAACTTCAGTAATAGTAATATGAGACTTGCTGTTAAAATTAAAAATCTCTAGGCATTTTAAGGTTAAAATGAAATAAATATATCTATAAAGAATCCTGAAACTATGGTAATTTTCACTTACTTACTACTATTGCAATACGATTAAATGACTTAATTGAACTTTTCTTCACAAAATAATAGCCTGAAATAGATTTAGGCCATGATAAAAACTACTGATTGCCAATGATGAGAATGATTTCAGCAAGATAAGAAGATTTATCCGTAAGTTTCTGCTTCTTTGACGTGATACTAGTATGTTGATCACGACTGTCACATAATTTTACGTGTTAACTAAGATGCATGTGACACATGTGACACATATATATTCGAAATGTGTTCCTTAATTCTATTATATATGCTTTTTTTTTGTCCATATAGCATTACATAATATATTTTAAATTAATTGAGAATGAAATTTTAAAATGTCATACTTATTGTCATTATTAAGCAATGGCTATATGTTGATGACAACTTCATGCTTTTTCTAATTTAATAATGGACTTATTATAGTTGTACGATGAGCGGTGCAATTCATTAGCTTTATAATTAAGCTAATTTGCAATTAAGTAAAATAGATTTGATTTTTGATCTGAATGAATGATTGAATCAAAGAATAGAAAGGAATCAATTATTCGTTTCATTACTGTTTATCATTTTTTATTTGTCTATAATCTATACTGACCATATTATTTCATACTTTTTTCTTCATTTAAATAATCACTTCACCTTGATTTGAGCGCTAATGTCCTATGGATCAATGCTAATGTCCTATGGATCAATGATTAAGCTCATTGAATTGAGCAATTAAATTAATGCACATTGGATTTTTCCGCTTGACCATTTTATGCTATGATAGAATTTTGTGAAATGAACAAAATCATAAGAATCGAACAAAAAGAGAGAGAGAGAGAGTAGAACGGAAACGGAAAGAGAATTTCTCTCTCTCTCTTTTTCTCTCTATTTCATTAATTATTTTCCTCTGAGAAAGAGAAAAAATAGAATTGGTTTTATTATTATTCCACATTTTTTTTTTTTCGCTTTGAAAATAATTCCAATTCTCTTTACTATAGATTTTTGGATTTCATGAAGAAAAGCAAATAATTCCTCTGCCTAAATTCAAAAAAAAAAAATTTTTGCATATTTGATCATTTTCTTTCATATTCGATGATTAAATTAAAAATTGAATTTAATTGAAAATTTTTTTCATATTTGATCACTTTGATGATTAAATTAAAAATTTAATTTAATTATCGATGTGAATTAATTCTAGTCTTAATTTCCTTAAAATACCACGTCTATTTTTATAATTCAGTCCATCGCATTCATAGCATTATTAATATTTTTGGCACAGGTGTAAATGTACTAGAAAATAAATCATTGTCTATAAATGAAATATAAGTTAGTAGAAGAAAGTAAATATGAAAGAGTAATCGGACAATGAGTTACATTGACCGATTGTAAACAAACTATTCTCATTCTTCTCAATTTGTTTACTTATTTATTTATTTATTATTGTTTTTTTTATTTATTTTAATGAATGATATATTTTAATAATTTTTGTATAAAATTGCTCATTATTTTTTAAATTTGTTTAAAACTACGCAATAATTTATGTTTTTATTTAAATTAAAAATAAAAGGAATAATTGGAAATGAAAATAAAATTGTCGCATTTATCATTTCATTATAACTAATGCATATTTAATTTCATAACGAAGAGATCATTTCACACTTCGAAAAAATTATGCAAATTCAATTTTTCTTTTTTTTTTTCTTCTACTAAACACATAATTAGAATTGCAAATTGTATTTCATCATTTTTCAATGTTATTCGCTTCTGATGATAATCATTCAGATTAATATGATTTGATTATATCATGACCTTAGAAATAATAAATCGATTAATCAATGAGCTAATAAGAAGTTCTTCAAATTTAATTAGATATCAAAATGTCCTTCATTAGTTGACATTTTCATTTTGTTTTGTACTTTTTCCACATTTTCCATAATTTCTACCATTTACTCAAAGAATATTTCAAAAATCTGTTTGAATTGTTTTAATTTTATTCACATTTTTTTGAACTTTTTTAATTTTCCAGAAAAAAAACAATTTCAATTCCTTTCACTATTTGCTATTGAAAATTATATTGATCGATTTTGTTGAATTAAGAAATTTAAATATTACCTGGATAATATTAGTTTTAAGCATTTGAAAACATTATAATAATTGTCTACTTTTGCTTTAGCAACATGTATAAAGTATTATGGTATACTTAATGCTAAAATTTAGAATGATACATATGAAATATATGTATCAATTATCATTTATCAGTTACTGATTAGCTTAATGAATGCTAAAATTTAGAATGATACATATGAAATATATGTATCAATTATCATTTATCAATTACTGATTAGCTTAATGAATGCTAAAATTTAGAATGATACATATGAAATATATCTATCAATTATCATTTATCAATTACTGATTAGCTTAATGAATGCTAAAATTTAGAATGATACATATGAAATATATGTATCAATTATCATTTATCAGTTACTGATTA